>NW_010363083.1:114893-140764 GCF_000414095.1 Morus notabilis
TTGTTTTAGTTCCCTCACAGTCGGAATCTTCAAGGATGAAGTTCGGGAAGAGCCTGAGCAACCAGATTGAGGAGACCTTGCCGGAATGGCGAGACAAGTTTCTGTCGTACAAGGAGTTGAAGAAGAAGTTGAAGCTCATTGAGCCGAATAAGAGCGGCGGCGAGAGGCCGACCAAGCGCCCGAGACTCGACGCCTCTTCCTCCGGAGACGCCGCCATCGCCGCCGGCGACAAGGAAGGGATGTCGCGGGAGGAGATCGATTTCATTCGGTTGTTGGAGGACGAGCTCGAGAAATTCAATTCCTTCTTCGTCGAAAAGGAGGAAGAGTATATCATCAGATTGAAGGTAAAATCTTAATCGTACATTAATATTTACATATTCGTTGAATTGCTTCGATCTGTTTGGTTCCAAAGAAAATCAAATCTCGGTGACGCGAAAATTTTCAGTTCTTTGTTAGTTTTATTAGCTCTTTTCTTGGCAAACAAACAGACAAGTTAGGGTATTAATTAAACGTATTGTATAGATTCTTGGAAAAAAAAGTTGATAATGAGGGTTCGAAATCGAATATATTATCCAGGAATTTATGCTTTACAAGGAATTTATTTTTTTGGGGAAAATTAACTCAGCAAATAAACCTGCGCCGTTTCTTCTATTGTGCGCCGTTTCTTAGTCGTTTTTGTTTATTTTTGGAGCTTAAAATGCGCCTGTGGCTGTTGGGGTGCGCACGGCGCACATGAAATCTTTTGTCCTCGTGTTCTTTGTGGGCCAGTTAAACGGTTTTGTGAATTGGCTTGTAGCACAGTCACTGTTTTTCAACCACGTATATTTTTCTGTGCCGAAAATGCCCTTGCGGGGTGCCTGCTGGTCCGCATAAAGGTCTCTGCGGGTAGAATTTACAGAGAATATTCGGGTTGCTAAAGTTCACAGTCGACTCCGTTTTCTAACTTGTACTATTTTCAGTCCCAACAAAAAGGGAAAAAGAGAATTTTATTAACAAGAAAAGGGCAAGACAAAAATTCGCTTTGTGATCTATTAGTCCACTAGAGAGTAACGCTACATGATTGTGGTGTGGACAAACTAATTTGATTTAGCTATTAGGTGGGCAGTAATTGGAATGCTGATTTGAATTTTATTGATTGGATTTTTTTTATTTAAAGAGAAAAATTCAAACTATGTAGTTTAAATTGTAGTTTGAATTTGACATTTGAATGTGCAGTTAAAATTTTAATTTGAACGGGGAATAAAATTTAAATTTGTGTTTGGTAGGTGCATAAAGAAGAGAGAGTGGACATCTCTTTACTATTCAAAAAATAGTTTGAATGGTTGAACTTAAGACGAGCTAAACTCTAAGTTGTACAATAGTTTAACTCAATTCAAATTGAAAATGTAATTCAGACTATGTGCTTACCAAACAGAGTTCAAACTGTACTTATCGTTTGAACTGAGTTAAACTGAACTAAACCAGTAAAACAGACGAGGAGACAGTTAAATTGAATTGGATAGTTGAATTGTGTCGTTTGTCATTTGAACCACAATTCTAATAATTTTAGTGCGGTTTTTTCTCTCATAAAAATTTTAAATTTCTATTCAAATTTTCTGTCTGAACCTATAAACTACACAACAGGATCCATAGGATGAAAAATGGGTGCACTCTCAAAATAATGGGTCGTACAATAGTTACTTCCCGTTTGAGTGGAGTATTTAGTTGTATGACTTGTCAGTGTCACCGCATTACGAGAGAGGATGGGCTATAATTTCAGCCACATCTGTTCCAAGATATTGTGATGTTAAACTATGCCAAATAGTATTGTGGAAATTTTATAGGTTTCTATTTGCGTAAGCATTACACTGATGTACCATTATTCCTTATATGGTGTTGTCGTGTGCTTTTAAAATCATGGACAACTCCAGATATTTGTGATGCGCATTTGTTTTTGTCTGATACTGAAGTCGAAAGTAAAAAGTGCTATATTTGTTTGGGTCCCTCTTGTATCTTTCTATAATTATCTTCTAAGACGAGGATCTCACTTTTGGCTGTGGTGTTTGCTATTTTGAATACCTTTTCACTCATTGGGATTGTATTGTTATGTACATTGTAGACTTGATGTTTACTTTTGGTCAAATCCACATCCCTCCACGGTAGAATAAAAAGAAAGAGAAAGAGAGAGCAAATTAATAGGCCTGGAGTTGACAATTCTATGATTTGCTACTGGAACGCAGGAGTTGCAAGACAGGGTGGCAAAGGCAAAGGATTACAGTGAAGAGATGTTTAAGATTCGCAAGGAGATTGTGGACTTCCACGGGGAGATGGTTTTGTTAGAGAATTACAGCGCTCTTAACTATACTGGTATGCGTTCCCTGCCTTTCTCTCTTTGCGTTTGCATCTTTCATAGTTCACGCTCATCGTTTTCATTTCCACCAGTTTTATACTTATGATTTCTAGAAAGGTGGCGTCCCCTGTTATCAGTGGATCAAATCAAGTTTTTAAGAAAATAATTTCTGCTTATCATATGTGTAACAAACTCCTAAAGCAATATTTGATGCAGTATACGGATAAAAAAAAAGTTCCAACTAGAGCAAACATATTGTTAGTTGGGATTGTTTATTTTACTTCTGCGCTTTGGTCTATTCTTTTAGCTATGAGATTTACTTGTATGGTGTTTTGGTGCTAATATCTTCACATTAATAGCACATGCTCTAATTTAGATACATAATGAGAAAAATCTTGTTTGCATTTTTAGGTACCTATGAGTTGCACATTCTGATGTTTTAGAAGACACCTTAGATCTTCACAATCATTTAGACCTAGTTTCAATGATTTTTTAAGAGAGTTTGAGAGTCCTAGTAGATCGTGTAATTTAAAACCGATTGACATCATTTTTTGATCAAAGAACAATATTAAATATTGAACAATGTGCTTTGAACAGGGCTGGCAAAGATACTTAAGAAGTATGACAAGAGAACTGGCGCACTCATTCGCTTGCCCTTCATACAAAAGGTCCTGCAACAGCCTTTCTTCACCACTGACTTGCTCTACAAGCTCGTGAAGGAGTGCGAGGCAATGCTGGACCGGCTCTTCCCCACGACTGAACTGCCAGCTTCCACTGAGGAAACTGCCACCACCTCCACTGCCGATGAAGGGTGTTATCCCACGACGTCAGCTGCCACAAAGAATGATGGCTCTGTCATAGTCCCCAAAGAACTTGCAGAGATAGAGTATATGGAGAGCTTGCATATGAAGAGCACCATATCTGCATTGCGGGTTTTGAAGGAAATTAGAAGCGGAAGCTCAACCGTGAGTGTCTTTTCGTTGCCGCCTCTACAATTAGGCGGTCCAGAGAATACCTGGAAAAAAGTCCCAGTTCTGGAACAAGCAGCCAAGTAGTTTGGTTTCTTAACTTTACAAGACGGGAAATAGAACAAGCATATGCCCTTTTGTTTACCTTTATACATTTTAATTATTATCCTATTACATGCATCTACTTGTGCATGCCTTTAGATACTAACACAGATGAAAAACGCAAAACTTTAGATGGAGTGAATTAGTGGAATCATAGCTTTTGTATAATAAAATTAAAATATTTGATATAATAGAAGTAATACTATTATTTTTTTCTCATAAGATTTGTTTTGGCTTCTTCATGTTGTTATTCCTTTTTTGTTTTAGCAATCAGAACCAGAGAATATTTTGCGCCAACTACGACATTCTGTCTTGCTTTCTCACAATAATTAAGTGCTATAGCCATAATAGACAATCAAGTACGTAAAAAGCACTAACTTGAATCGATTTTTTTTTCCCCCTAGAAAAAAAAAAATTGAATTGAATCGATTAAATGCCTAAAAAGTTTATTTCTCGTCTTGGCGTACTACTCTAGCTTCACAAGGCAGGAAAATCTGCACCTCAAGTAAAAGGAGTAGTGCTACGATTCCGATTTCTATATCAATTTGTTGTTACCAACTCTGGCAATTGAAGTGTCATCTTTTTCTTCCTAAACTCCCGTAACGAGGAGATACATCTGCAGAAGCATAATCAATTTTCTGGTTAAATATATTTGGAGATGTTTTTTATTTTTATTTTTATTTTTATTTAATACTTTCTGCATTCAGTTCCAGCTATTTCTATGCCTTCTAAGTAGATACATTTGTTTATTATTAACTAAGATAGCATTATACAGTTGTTTATTATTAACTAAGATAGCATTTTTTCTTTTCTTTTCAAATAACTGCTAATAAAAAAAAAAAATAAAACTCACATGTTACGTTGAGATGCAAGTATGTCCGCTAAAAGCGGAAACTAATGTTGCAGAGGAAGAAATGAAATAGAGGAATCAAGAATTTTGGTAATTGCACTTTCATTATATACAATTGCAAAAGAATAGCAATTTTGGTACACTACTCTATGTGTTAATTGTGATTTATTAATGTATTTAATTTAATTTTCTTAATTAACCAAGAAATTTTAAATTACTTTATGGTATTCATAATTCCACCATTTTTCTTTTAACTATATATAATATTATCTTTTCTTTTCTTATATTTTATTTTTCCTTTTCTTTCTCCCATTTCTTTTTCTCTCCCTTTCGTCACTCCCTCTCTCCCTCTTTCTCTCTCATTCTCACCCCTCTCTTTGCCTCTAATTCTCTCAGTCTCTAAAAAAAATTTCCCTCTAACTCTCTCAGTCTCTCTTTCTCCCTCAGCTCTCTTCATCTCTCTCTGTCTCTCTCTCACGTCCATCTCTTCTCTCTTCTCCTCTCAAATTGTTGCTCTCGCTACTCTAAGCGGTTTTGGAACCCGATTCGAACCAAAAAATAAGGATTCTCAAGAAGTTTCAAAATCAAAGCCTAGATCAAGATAAAACACTTTGAAAGTCACTTTAAACTTTTGGATCTAGTCATGTGAAACTCGTGTTTTAGTCGAGTTGGGTGATTTTTGGTTTAGATTTACTTTTGAATGGATTTTAAATGTGTTTTGATGAAACCTTGATGAAATTTAGGGGTTTTTGATTCTTTGAACCCCATTTGTTGATTGAAACTTGGTTTTGTTAATTTCTTTTGAGAATACGTTGAATTGGACCCAAAATTTACAGGATTTGGCTTTGTTCTTCGCGGATAAGCCATTTTCAGCCTTGACATTTCTCCCCACCGGTCGACTGGTCACTACTCCACCGGCCGACCGGTGGAGTAACATTCCGCTGTCAGCGGTCAACCGGTGCACATTAAATCTGACCATAAACAGTTTAGGAACCCTGTTTTGTCCCCGAAACTTGGTGTAGAACCAACCTAATTTCATTTGGGAACTTAAAGTGAGTGGATTAGCCACGTTAATCATTGTTTCCATTCCATTCTTCTTCAGTGAATTATAATTCTCAAAGAATCATGATTTGAATTAAGAATTGTTTATAAATTCTGATTTTGAGTTAAGGCGCACTAGTATGATACAATTGTATATAATTAAACTAGGTTGTTTAGAGGGAAGGATAAACTCTAAATTGTTGGTTTTAGTGATGAGGCTAGTGGCACGATTGAGCTTGGAGCTTCAAAGAAAAGTGGAGCTGGGGCTACGAAAAGATGGCCACAAGTTTGATATCCGAGAGGTAGGATATTGTTCCCATATCTTTGTTAGCTTGTTTTAAAGTGTTTTGGCTATGTAAATGTTTTTAAAAGACAAAACATATTTGATAAAGAAAAGTATTTTAAGACAATAGCTTGATTATTGCTATTGATCTCATAATGAACTGATTTTAAGTTTTAATGAACATTTTCTTAAGATAAGATATCTTGCAAACTAGTAAGCCTGCTGAAGACCTAGACATGATATGGAGATCGTATCTTTGGGGGCAGAACTTGAAACCCGGACGGGCCACTACGGTGCTGATAAGGCCTTGCATTGGTCGTAAGTAATTTATCATTAAATTACTCGCTGGTTGCCTGAAATCTGAAATTTAAGTTTATTTACCTATTAGTAAAAAGGTTGTTTGGTTCCGAATGATTCTTTTGGGTCCGTATTTTTATTTAATCAATTATATATTTCACTTTTATAAAAATTTATCCTACTGGGCCTTTCGCTCATTTTTCTATGTTTCAAATGTATTTAACCCCACCCAGGCAACGCTAGAAGTGGCGCGGAATAGATGAAGGACTCGGTTCTAGAAGAAAGGAAGCAGTAAAGTATTTTCCTTCATTATCAGATTTATTTAAGGCATGTATTAAATAAGGATTGTAAACCTTAAATTCTACTAGACTGTGGTTGATTTTAGTTATTTACGTTTATGAACTTATTTATGTATACACAAGTACAAACCCTGTGGATGCCGGAGGTTGACTTTTGATGTTAATTTTAACAGTGATTATATTTTGTAAAGTCTGCCTCACTCTTTCTTAAAACTCGAGTTCCTTAAAATAGTGGGGTTTGTTTTGAAATACTTGAATATTTGGGATTTGAAATCAAATTTTGAAATGTTAATTGTTTAACCACTTTCTTAATCAGGTTTAATTTCTAAACAAGCCTCGACGTCATTAACTCCTGTTTGGGTGCATGACAGTTTGGTATCAGAGCAATGGTTTTTTTTCTTTTAAAAACCTTGGGATTGTACATACATTAATGATATCAGGAAACCACTAAACAATCTAGTTTTTTTTTTTTTCAGTTGAGAGAATGCCGCCACATTGTAGAGCTGCTAATCCATCGGCCGTGCCGAACGAGGGGATCATGGAGGTGATGTATGCCGCGTTTCAAGGAATAGCTACCCGAGCCCATAATTATCGTCTGGCTGGGGACATGAAGCAGGGGTGTTTTTGTGAGTTCAGACCTGGGTCTATCCCTATGTTCAATAGTGAGGGTGGACCCCATGAAGCAGAGTATTGGTTTGAGTCCATCACTAAGCACTTGAACATAATAGGGGTACCTGTAGAATTTTGGGTAGAGTTTGCAGCGTATAAGTTTGTAAGACAAGCTAGTACATGGTGGAAGTATACCAGAAAACTACATGATGTAAGCACTATGACCTGGGAATAGTTTGAAGAGCTTTTCAATGAGCAGTACTTTCCCCAAAGCTACCGTGACGAGAAAGTAATGGAATTCATGGGATTGCAACAAGGGGATATGACAGTGAGGGAGTATGAAGCTAAGTTCAATGACCTGTCCTGATTCTCGCCATCCTTGGTGGAATCTGAGCGCATGAAGTGTCTCAAATTTGAAAATGGTCTCAAAAGTATTATCTGGAGATCGTTGGTAGCTCTCAGACTTTGCATCTACCGAGACTTAGTGGCCGCAGTGATAACTGTCGAGCAGGATGACTTGGCTTACCTTCAAAGTAGGGAAGCCACAAACAGAGCTTTAGGGGGACCTCAGTGGAATACAAGGAAGAATTGCAACCAAGGACAAACCAGTGAAGATGTGACAAGTGAGAGTAGTGGTTCCTCAGGAAGTGGTAGAAGTGGATCCTATAGATACACCTGTCATTACTGTGGACAACCCAGGCACTTAAGGAGGAATTGCCCCAACAAGAACCAGTCCCAGCCCTAACAGCCTCAAAGGGACAACACTTATGGGCAGACCCGACCTCAGCAATTTGAGCCACCATTCCAACCACTGTTGCCAGCTCCACCACAATTGCAATTATTTCCAGCACTAGTTTACTGACCACCGAACTACTCACAGTTCCGACCTCAAACCTTAGGAACAATGCAATCTCCTCCGACCCAACAGTACAGGCCAGGGAATTAGAGGCCTAACAACAATGACAGAGGAAAAGGAATGGCACAGAGGCAAGCCTATACCATGGCAGGGGGTAGTTCTGGAGCTCAAGCGGAGAATGCTGTTGTTAAGGGTATGATTCCTATCTCACATTCATTTGCCCGCGTTTTGTTTGAAACGGTTGCTACGCATTTGCTAATATCAAAATCATTTGTGAAAACTTTAGGATTGAAACCTGAGAGTCTAGAAATCCCTATGTATTTAAATTCTCCACTTGGATGTATAGAGGTGTCCAGCATGTGTAAGTCGTGTGAAATTATGATCGAGGGTGAACGATTGAAGGCAGATTTAATCATCTTACCCATGAAATTGTTTGATGTGGTGCTCGGGATGGACTGGTTGTCGAACTACGGTGCGGTTATAGATTGCCACCGTAGGAGAATGACTTTCATTACCAGTTCTGGAGCGCTAGTCACATATCAGGGGGTATAAATCCAATTTTGGAATAGCGTCTGTTGATACACAGTGTTGGGGAAGACGCAACTTAGCCCGTTTCTCATTTCTTTTTGCTTTGAAAGGTGAATCCGACGTTACTAGAGAAAATACTAAAATCCCTGTAGTGGACGAATACCAAGATGTATTTCCTAACGAATTGCCCAGTTTGCTACCAAATCGAGAAATAGAGTTCTGCATCGATCTACTTCCAGGAAGGACCCTTATCTCCATCACTCCTTATCAAATGGCGCCGACCGAGATGAAAGAGTTAAGGAAGCAGCTCGGTGAGTTGGTGGAGAAAGGATACATCAGAAATAGTACCTCACCGTGGGGTGCACCTATGTTATTCACAAAGAAGCACGACGGATCTCTTCGATTATGTATTGATTATCGGTAGTTGAATAGAGTGACCGTGAAGAATAAGTACCCATTGCCAAGGATCGATGAGTTGTTCAATCAGTTAGGTGGATCACGGTATTACTCTAAGATCGATCTAAGATCCGGATATCATCAACTTAAGGTCAGGGAGGAAGATATTTTGAAGATTGCTTTCATGACTCGATATGGACACTTTGAATTCTTAGTTATGCCTTTTGGGTTGACGAATGCTCCAATAGCCTTCATGGACCTGATGAATCGAGTCTTCTAACCTTATCTGGATCAATTCATGATAGTTTTCATCGACGACATTCTGATTTACTCAAAGACCCAGGAAGACCACGAGCAACACTTAAGGATCGTTCTCCAGACTTTTTGTCAGCATCAGCTTTACGCGAAGAAAGAGAAGTGTGAATTTTGGATGACGAAAGTCAAGTTCCTTAGACATGTCTTATCTGGATAAAGAATCTCGGTGAATCCTTCAAGATTGAAACGGTGCTGTAATGAGAACGACCGAAGAATGTAGTTGAAATTCAATGTTTCTTAGGACTTGCGAGGTATTACCGATGATTTGTAAAGAACTTCTCAAATATTGCTGCTCTAATGACCCGATTGACTAAGAAGGAAGTCAGATTTGAATGAGATGCTGATTGCGAACACGCTTTCCAAGAACTAAAGACCAGATTGACAAGGGCGCACGTTCTGACCATACCAAATACTGAGGAACCGTATGAGGTATATTCTGACGTGTCAAGATGAGGACTTGTGCGTGTTCTGATGTAAGGAAGATGCATTGTGGCTTATGCATCTCGCCAACTGAAGCCTCACAAGTAGAATTACCCAACTCACGATTTGGAGTTAACTGTGGTAATTTTTGCTCTCAAAATATGGAGATGTTATCTCTATGGAGCAAAATTCAAGATCTTCTCCGATCATAAGAGTCTGAAGTATCTGTTCACTCAGAAGGACTTAAATCTAAGACGAAGAAGACGGATGAAGTATATGGAGTTATGACTTCACTCTACAGTATCATCTGAGAAAAGCCAATGTGGTAGTAGATGCTCTCAGCAGAAAGACTTTAGGAATCCTGGCATCTCTAGCTTTGGAGGATTGGAAATGGACTGAAACTATTGGTGATTGTGATCTTCCGTATTGTGAGGATTATAATCAAGCCATGGTGTACAACTTGGTTTTTGCGCCAACTCTTATGCAACAAATCAAGCAGAACCAATGGCAGGATCCTCATCTTCAAGGAGATTAGACTCAAGTTTAGAATGGAGAACAACTGGATGGTTGGAATATCCGGGAAGATGGAATGCTATACTTTAAAAACTGCCTTGATGTTCCCTAGGTGGATGAGATAAAGAAGGCAGTCCTTCACGAGGCTCACAAATTGAGGTTTGCTATTCATCTTGGAAGTACCAAGATGTATCAGGATCTCAAGAGGCAATATTGGTGGAGAGCCATGAAGAAGGATGTTCGCCAATACGTGTCAGAATATGTGACTTGTCTTTGAGCCAAAGCTGAACATCAGAGACCCGCTAGAGAACTGCAACCTCTTTATGTTCTTAGATGGAAGTGGGAACATATCACGCTGGATTTTTTGATGGGATTACTAAGGACTGAACAATGGCACGATGCAATCTGGGTCGTTATGGATAGGCTGACGAAGTCTACGCACTTCATTCCGTTTCGCGCGACGTATTCTCAGAAGATCCTAGCAGAGTTATATCTGGAGCACATGGTCAGACTTCACGGAGTGCCATTGTCAATCACCTCAGACCGTGATACTCGTTTCAATGCAAAGTATTGGAGAAGATTCCAAGAAGCGATGTGGACCGAATTAAATTTTAGCACCACATTTCATCCTCAGACCGACAAACAGTCTAAAAGAGTCATTCAGATTCAAGAGGATATGCTTTGTGCTTGCATTCTGGATTTCAGTGGAAACGGGAAAAAGTATCTTGGAATGATACCATTTGAAGCATTGTATGACAGACCTTGCAGATCGCCAGTTTTTTGGCTTGAGCTAGAGATCGACTCACTCTTAGACCGGATGACATCCAAGAAAACAATGAGAAGATAATTGTCATTAGGGAATGATTGCTGACAACTCAGAGTCGTCAGAAAAGTTATGCTGTTAGGAGGCATAGACCCTTAGAGTTCCAGGAAGGCAATTTTGTCTTGTTAAGGGTTTCTCCGCGCAAAGGAGTCACTCGTTTTAGTGTGAAAGGGAAACTCGCGCCAAGGAATATCAGACCATTTCAGATCATGCAATGAGTTTATGTCGTCGCTTACCATCTCGCTTTACCTTCAGAGTTATCTCATGTACACGACGTATTTTATATCTCGATGCTTCGTGTTGTGTGAAAACTCACAAGTATACGAATCGCACAAGTAATAAAGTGTACAAGAGTACGGATATCGATCCCACGAGGATTGTGTTTAGCTTTCATTAAATACCAATATTGATTAGCTTCTAGGATTGTTTTTATATATTTTTATAACTAAAAGAAAATAAAAATGCAAGCAATTGCAAATAATCGAGCTAGGACTTCCTAATTTCCCCTCGATTGCAAAATGCTAAAGCTGTGCTAAAGAAATGCTACAACATTCTGTACTAGTTAACCAAACTTAAATTTATGCATAAAGTTCTTCTGAATTAATTATGACTATAATTCCTCAAACCAATTTCATCATATTCCTATGTGAATCTAGTTCATGGAATTCCAATTTCAAGTTCGGGTTTATTAGGTTATACAAGGTAAACGATATATTCCTATACCTTCTACAAATCAATATATTCCTATATTGAACATGCATCATCCATGTAAAGTCCAACCTCTATTAATTTTTCCAAATCAATCTAAGTCTAGTTCTACATTTGATTTCCATCAAAAATAGAAATTAAGCAAGTAAATACACATGAATGAACAAGCACAAGAATACCATAAACAATCAAAAAGCAAAAACTAAAACATCAAAATCTTAGTTCCACTAGGAGCCTAGCTCACAAAATTAACTCAATAACATCAAGGGTTTCATCATTTATAAATTATAAAAACAAGAGATAAGAAAAGGAATGAAAAACCCATTTTAGGAGTTGTCACAAGCTCCTAGATCCTCCATCTTCTTGCTCTTCACAAAATGAATTCTCCCTCAATAATTTATTGAAAATGAAACCTAAATCTAATAAAATAAAAATATTTGTTTTGAAATTTTTTTCTCTGTTGAAAAATTGGCTGAAAAGCCTTATTAAATGCTCTTATTTTTCTCTCAGGTTTTTCTTTGTTTCTTTTCCTTCCTTGGTTACCCGTCTGAGGGCTGGAATTATCTGCGTTCCAAAACCCTTCATTTCGTGTGCAGAGGAGAGTTGCTAACTGAGCTCAGCTGGAGGAGTGCCTTCGGACACGTGGCGCTCCTCAATTGGAGGGTTCGGATTGAATGGACACGCGGCGCTCTCTGGTTCGCTGAGGGAGGGAGGTTTCACGCGGCTTGGATGGAATCCCTGCACGGGATCACGCGAGTTGCTGAGTGGGGGACAAGCTGGACACGTGGCTTGCTGGGATTGGACGAAGAACTGACGCGATCCTGTGGAGACGCGTTCCTATCTGGGGTGATTCCACGCGCCCGATCTGGACCGTTGACACTACGATCCAACGGTTGAAGTGGCGAGTTTTGTGCTGGTTTCACTCGCGCGAAGGAATTCCATTTTGAGGCTAATTCAAATTCAAATTTTACTTATTTTCTCTTGCATTTCTCTCCCAATTTGGTTTTCAATTTGCACTTAAGCCCACCTATCACCAAAATTAAATGACATAATGAGGAAAATAATTATTTTGGAAGGAAGCTAAATAAAAATACCTAAAACAAACTAAAACTAAAATTAATTCCAAATAAAATAAAATGAAATAAAAATAAGGTAAAAGTATTAAAAACTAAATAAATTGTCAAGAACAAGCATACTTTTTAATCCACAAAAGAGGCTAAATAACTCCATTTCATGGAGTTATCACACCCCCAAACTCAAGATTTTGCTTGTCCTCAAGCAAAACAAAAAGAAAGACTCAAAAACAAGTGTGCATTTATGGATGAATTCTCATGAATAATTCCTCAAGGATTGAATTAGAAACATAGCTCAAAGAAAAACACAATTTTCAATCAACTTTTATTACCAACTTCAAAAGATTGTTTCTTCTCCAATTGGACCTTTCTTGTGTGTGTGTGATAGCCTTGTGCTATTTCAACATTGGAAATCCAAATGAGATCATGTGAACATGCCTATAGAATATAGAATTTAGAATTTAAGCACATGCATGCAAACTCCATAAGCTTACATTTCAAAACCATCTCCACTAATGTAGACTAACACTTAATCAAGGATCAATAGGACTTTTAAGGCTTGTAACGTTAGGCTAGGGATTAAGGTAGGATAAAGGCAATTTTATGGCTAAAATCACACCCTAAACACATTAGTTACTCTAAGACCATATAAGAGCTCATATAACTCACCAAAGTACACCCTCAAACTTGATTTCCACTCTCTTTTGTCAACCACTTATTGTTTTTTTTTTTCATTTTTTTTCACTTTTTTTTTTCATTTTTTTTGTCTTTTCTTTTCATTTTTTTTTGTTTGTTTTTTGAACAAATCCCCTCTACCCCCAAACTTAAAATCAACATTGTCCTCAATGTTGCAAAAAGAGCATAAAAGGTAAAGAAGACTCCTTTTTTTTTTGTACATATACAAGACATATACAACACAACAACTAAATTTTCACAACGCCACCCTTCCTCCCATATGCTAACATAGCTCAATGTGTGTCCTAAAATGATCAACATGCTTATGGGTGAGGGGTAGAAAGTTGGAAACTTATTTAAAAGGCTAGGCTAAAGATGTGTGTAACAAACAAAATGGTATATATAGGCTCAAAAAGGGTGACTAAGGATATAACATGTACAAGGTTGGCTTAGAAAAGCTCAATTGGTCCAAAAATGGCCTAAATCATGTCCATAATCAAGTGCTTACCTAGGATTTTGCCTCGACAATTCATCAAGTAAGTTCTAGAGTTTGTAAAATCTAATGATATGATATATACACAATTTTTGCATCACATTCACATAACCTTTCTCTAGAAATCCAATGCATCGATAACACAAGGCAAAGTGCTCAAAGTTAAGAAAAAGTCATAATCTTTGAACAAAACAATCAAGTGAATTCCAAAACAAAAAGTTGAGAAAAGAATACTTTTCTAAAAACTATGCTCAATCCAATAATTATCATCATAGGTCCAAGAGAATTCACCGCAAAACACACCAAACAACAAGGAAAACAGAAGACACTTTTTTTTTTCCAAAAGAAACAAAGACAAACAAGTGTTTCCCCCAAACTCATTAAGCACAAAATCCTCAATATGTAACCAATCAAGAGCATAAAGAAAAGTTTCAAGGAAACTCCCCTCGTTGGTGATTGGGCATGATGGCACGTTAGCTCCCTTGAAGTGTAAATCCTCCTAGTCCCTTCCATTGCTCCAAAGCTTGACCCTACAAGAGAAAAACACCAAAGCAAAGTAAAAGGTTCCTAGAAAATTCAAAATTAACACAAAAAAGACTCAAATAACCACAAGAAAAAGATTAGAGAAATTGGGTTGCCTCCCAACAAGCGCTTTCTTTAATGTCTTTTAACCGGATGTTTGGAGAAGAGCTCATCAAAGAGCGGCTTCCGCCCATAGTAAGTGTCATAAAATACTACAAATGGGTATTGGTTGTGGATGCCCTCAACCTTGGCAAGATGTGGAAATATGTGGTACGTAAGTTCAACTTGACTTGATTTCGGAGCATGTGGATGATGGACACCAAGGTACGATGTTAATGCTCGTGGAGGTGTTGGTGGCCACATTGGATCTTCGTACATATACTCTTGCATGACCGGTGGCAAAATAGGTTGAGACTCGAAGACTTCTCCTTGTGCTCCCGCTTCAATGGTGAAGTATTGGTTCACTTCGTCGGTCAAAATAGAATCCAAGACATTAATGGCTGATTTTTCATTTTGTTGTTTTGCCTTGCATTGCTGCAGCATTGTTGTAGCATCCTGTTCCGCAGCAAAAATTTTCAGCTTTAAGTCTCCCACTTCATCTTCGTTGTTCTCTTCTTCTTGGATCAAAGGGGGCTCTTGTTGTTGTTTAGGCTCATCCATAGGCATGTCAAACTCTTTTCCACTCCTCAAAGTGGTTGCTTCACCATGGTCCTTGCCTTCTTGCCTAGGATTCTCCATGTAATTTAGAAATGAACCTTGAGGACGATTGTTTAATACATTAACTATTTGTCCTACTTGATTCTCCAAACTCCTCAACAAAGTTTCTTGGCTTTGAAGGATGACATCATTCGTAGCTATGGCATCCCTCAACAAGCTCTCAATGGAACTTGAGTTTTCATGAGGGTAGGTGTCAAAACTTAGCTCCACATTGTTGTCATTGTCCTCCCAACCATGGTTGGTCATTGAGCAATCCCAATTCCACTTGTCATATTACGCCATGTCTTCCAACATCCAATAGGCCTCATCCACAGATAGGTGGTAGAAAGTGGTGGTATCATCTCCCCTTTCCACCCAATTTCTTGTCGTTGCACATAACCCATTGAGAAAGACTTCAAGTTGACACTCTTTGGAGAAACCATGAGATGAGAACCTCGTTAACAAAGACTTGTATCTCCACCATGCGCTATGTAAAGGTTCCAAGTCATGTTGAACAAAATTCAAGAGGACTTGCCGATGTGATATCTCAAGTACCTCGCAAGAAAAACAAAGCTAAAAAAAAAGTACAAAAGAAACTAAAAGCAAAGAAGAGTAAGAAAGTAACCAAATAATTCCTAGAGCTACATGATATCAATATCAACTAAAACTAAATGCCAGTCCCCGGCAACAGCGCCAAAAACTTGTTGCGTGAAAACTCACAAGTATACGAATCACACAAGTAATAAAGTGTACAAGAGTACGGATATCGATCCCACGAGGATTGTGTTTAGCTTTCATTAAATACCAATATTGATTAGCTTCTAGGATTGTTTTTATATATTTTTATAACTAAAAGAAAATAAAAATGCAAGCAAGTGCAAATAATCGAGCTAGGACTTCCTAATTTTCCCTTGATTGCAAAATGCTAAAGCTGTGCTAAAGAAATGCTACAGCATTCTGCACTAGTTAACCAAACTCAAATTTGTGCATAAAGTTCTTCCGAATTAATTATGACTATAATTCCTCAAACCAATTTCATCATATTCCTATGTGAATCTAGTTCATGGAATTCCAATTTCAAGTTCGAGTTTATTAGGTTATACAAGGTAAACGATATATTCCTATACCTTCTACAAATCAATATATTCCTATATTGAACATGCATCATCCATGTAAAGTCCAACCTAAATTAATTTTTCCAAATCAATCTAAGTCTAGTTCTACATTTGATTTCCATCAAAAATAGAAATTAAGCAAGTAAATACACATGAATGAACAAGCACAAGAATACCATAAACAATCAAAAAGCAAAAACTAAAACATCACAATCTTAGTTCCACTAGGAGCCTAGCTCACAAAATTAACTAAATAACATCAAGGGTTTCATCATTTATGAATTACAAAAATAAGAGATAAGAAAAGGAATGAAAAACCCATTTTAGGAGTTGTCACAAGCTCCTAGATCCTCCATCTTCTTGCTTTTCACAAAATGAATTCTCCCTCAATAATTTATTGAAAATGAAACCTAAATCTAATAAAATAAAAATATTTGTTTTGGGATTTTTTTCTCTGCTGAAAAATTGGCTGAAAAGCCTTATTAAATGCTCTTCTTTTTCTCTCAGGTTTTTCTCTATTTCTTTTCCTTCCTTGGCTGCCCGTCTGAGGGCTGGAATTATCTGCGTTCCAAAACCCTTCATTTCGTGTGTAGAGGAGAGCTGCTAAAGCTGGAGGAGTGCCTTCGAACACGTGGCACGCCTCAATTGGAGGGTTCGGATTGAATGGACATGCGGTGCTCTCTGGTTCGCGGAGGGAGGGAGGTTTCACGCGGCTTGGATGGAATCACTGCACCGGATCACGCGAGCTGCTGAGTGGGGGACAAGCTGGACACGTGGCTTGCTGGGATTGGTCGAAGAACTGACGCGATCCTGCGGAGACGCGCTCATGTCTGGGGTGATTCCAAGCGCCTGATCTGGACCATTGACGGTACGATCCAACGGCTGAAGTGGCGAGTTTTGTGCTGGTTTCACTCGCGCGAAGGAATTCCATTTTGAGGCTAATTCAAATTCAAATTTTACTTATTTTCTCTTGCATTTCTCTCCCAATTTGGATTTCAATTTGCACTTAACCCCACCTATCACCAAAATTAAATTACATAATGAGGAAAATAATTATTTTGGAAGGAAACTAAATAAAAATAAAATAAAATAAAATAAAAATACCTAAAATAAACTAAAAATAAAATTAATTCCAAATAAAATAAAATGAAATAAAAATAAGGTAAAAGTATTTTAAACTAAATAAATTCTCAAGAACAAGCATACTTTTTAATCCAAAAAAGAGGCTAAATAACTCCATTTCATGGAGTTATCACATCGAAAGTGTCAATCCAATCCGGAAACCATTGTGCAATTGTACAGTGCTGATCCAGTATGACACGACATACAGAGAAGCACCAGTTCAGATCCTCGATCAGAAAATGAAGAGTTTACACCGTCGCGAGATTCCGCTAGTGAAGGTGTTACATCACCACAACGTTGAGGAAGCAACGTGTGAAGTAGAAGCGACAATGCAAGAATGATATCCGCATCTGTTCATATCCTGAGGTAAGTTCTAACTTTGAGGATGAAATTTCCTAAGGGGGGTAGCTGTAACACCCTCAAGAATTAAGTATGTTTAATTATGCTAATTGTGATTTATTAGTATGCCTAATTTAATTTTCTTAATTAATGAAGAAATTTTAAGTTACTTTACAGTGTTCATAATTCCACCCATTCTCTTTTAACTATCTATAATATTATATTTTCTATTCTTATATTTTATTTTTCATTTTCTTTCTCTCATTTATTTTTCTATCCCTTTCGTCACTCTCTCACTCCCTCTTTCTCTCTCATTCTCACTCCCTCGGTCTCTTTCTCTCTCTCCCCCTCAGCTCTCTTCATCTCTCTCTGTCTCACTCTTTCGCGTCCCTCTCTTATCTTTTCTCTTCTCAAATTGTTGCTCTCGCTTCTCTAAGTGGTTTTGGAACTCGATTCGAACAAAAAATGAGGATTCTCAAGAAGTTTTCAACATCAAAGCCTAGATCAAGATAAAACGCTTTGAAACTCACTTTAAACTTTTGGATCTAGTCTTGTGAAACTCATTTTTGAGTCGAGTTGGGTGATTTTTGGTTTAGATTTACTTTTGAATGGATTTTAAATGTGTTTTGATGAAACCTTGATGAAATTTAGGGGTTTTTGATTCTTTGAACCCCATTTGTTGATTGGTACCTGGTTTTGTTAACTTCGTTTGAGAATACGTTGAATTCGACCCAAAATTTACAGGATTTAGCTTTGTTCATCGCGGATCGGCCATTTTCAGCCCTGACATTTCTCCCCACCGGTTGACCGGTCACTACTCCACTGGCCGACCGGTGGAGTAACACTTCTCTGTTGGCAATCGATCGGTGCACACTAAATCTGACCATAAATAGTTTAAGAACCCTGTTTTGACCCTGAAACTCGGTGTAGAACCAACCCAATTTCATTTGGGAACTTAAAGTAAGTGGATTAGCCACATTAATCATTGTTTCCATTCCATTCTTCTTCGTTGAATTACAATTCTCAAAGAATCATGATTTGAATTAAGAATTGTTTATAAATTCTGATTTTGAGTTAAGACACACTAGTATGATACAATTGTATGTAATTAAACTAGGTTGTTTAGAGGGAAGGATAAACTCTAAATTGTTGGTTTTAGTGACGAGGCTAGTGGCACGATTAAGCTTGGAGCTTCGAAGAAAAGTGGAGCTGGAGCTATGAGAAGATAGCCACAGGTTTCATATCCGAGAGGTAGGATATTGTTCCCATATCCTTGTTAGCCTGTTTTAAAGTGTTTTGGCTATGTAAATGTTTTTAAAAGACAAAACATATTTGATAAAGAAAAAGTATTTTAAGACAATAACTTGATTATTGCTATTGATCTCATAATGAACTGATTCTAAGTTTTAATGAACATTTTCTTAAGATAAGATATCTTATGTAAATGTTTTTAAAAGACAAAACATATTTGATAAAGAAAAGTATTTTAAGACAATAACTTGATTATTGCTATTGATCTCATAATGAACTGATTCTAAGTTTTAATGAACATTTTCTTAAGATAAGATATCTTGCGAACTGGTAAGCCTACTGATGGCCTAGACATGATATGGTGATCGTATCTTTGGGGGCAGAACTCGAAACCCGGATGGGCCACTATCATGGTGATAAGGCCTTGCATTGGTCGTAAGTAATTTATCATTAAATTACTTGATGGTTGCCTGAAATCTGGAATTTAAGTTTATTTACCTTTTAGTAAAAAGGTTGTTTGGTTCTGAATGATTCTTTCGGGCCTGTATTTTTATTTAATCAATTATATATTTCACTTTTATAAAACTTTATCCTACTCGGCCTTTCACTCATTTTTTCTATGTTTCAATTGTATTTAACCCTACCCAGGCGACGCCAGAAGTAGCGCGGAATAGATGAGGAACTCGATTCTAGAAGAAAGGAAGCAGTGAAGTATTTTCCTTCATTATCAGATTTATTTAAGGTATGTATTAAATAAGGATTGTAAACCTTAAATTGTACTAGACTGTGGTTGATTTCAGTTATTTACTTTTCTGTACTTATTTATGTATGCACAAGTATAAACCTTGTGGGAGGCTGACTTTTGATGTTAATTTTAACAGTGATTGTATTTTGTAAAGTCCGCCTCACTCTTTCTTAAAACTCGAGTTCCTTAAAATTGTGGGGTTTGTTTGGAAATACCTGAATATTTAGAATTTGAAATCAAATTTTGAAATGTTAATTGTTTAACCACTTTCTTAATTAGATTTAATTTCTAAACAAGCCTCTA
This sequence comes from Morus notabilis, assembly GCF_000414095.1. Classification (NCBI taxonomy): domain Eukaryota; kingdom Viridiplantae; phylum Streptophyta; class Magnoliopsida; order Rosales; family Moraceae; genus Morus; species Morus notabilis. The sequence goes on from NW_010363083.1 coordinate 134,565, forward strand.
TGTTACTAACCCTTGTTTGGGGGTGTGACAGCCTTACACGTGTCAAGCAAAGGAAAATGGCCAGCAAAGTATAGCAGATTATACAAAAGAATTAATCAAGTTCTATACAGTGCTTTAACTTCCCTTAGGCTCATTGGCTTAGAGTAACTTCAATTATGCTAGTTATTTCATATTTTTAGCCAAAATGACTAATGATTTAGTTAGAATTTAGTTTTTTTCCACTCTAATTATTAGCCAAATGATTAACTATTTTGGAGAATTCAATTCACACTAACTAAATTTAGCTAGCAAAAAGGGGCTAACCATTTGATTTTTTGTATTATTTTATTTTTTCAAACCATAATAAATGCACAAGTTCTTTCTAAATTCAATAAAATTATTTATATTTTTAAACTAAATAAATGTTATAATAATTTATGAATAGCTAAAACAAGGAGTATGGCTGGAGTATATCACCTAAAAATTAGTTGCTAAACTAACTTTCTAGCTAAAATATAACTAAAATTTAAAGAGTTCCCTTGAAGATGTTCTTAGTGAGGATAGTGAGCTTGCTGCGCATATTCAAAAAATGTGGTGGTAGTATAGCTTTGGTTATTGCATCAGCAAGTTGATCCGTAGAGGGAGTGAAGGCTATTCGAAGAGTGTTGTTCGTAACTCGCTCACGGATTAAATGATAGTCAATCTCAATGTGCTTGGTTCGAGTGGCACTGACATTGTCACATAACAGCAGCGGAGATGAAGGAAGTTGAACTTGCAGTTCATGAAGGACATATTCAATCCAAGAAACTTCAATAGCCGCATTGGCAAGACCTCGGTTGTGATTCGACACTGAAGCGAGATACGACCTTTTGCTTAGAAGACGACCGAGAAACAAGATTAGGACCAAGAAAACTGCACTAACCACTTGTGCTCCTTCTATCATCAAGGCAGCTGGCCTCGCGTCGGTGTAGCATAGAAGAGACAAATCCAAAAAGGAATGAAAAGTAAGACTAACATGAGCTGTGCCATTGAAATAGCGCAAAATCCTTTTGACTGCTTGCCAATGTATGGTTGTAGGAGTATGCATCAATTAACATACTTTGTTCACTAACTATGCAATTTCAGTGCGAGTAGGAGTACAGTATTGAAGGGCTCCTACAGCACTCTGATAGAATGTAGCATCAGACAATGCATCTCCATCATAGAGGGAGATTGTGGGTCCCGAAGACATTGCAGTAGAATGTGGTTTACTTTCCCACATGTCAAATCTCTTCAAAAAATCCGTTATATACTTCTGCTCACAAAAGTAGAGTGTCTGATCTGATCTTGTGACTTCAATGCCAAGGAAATAGGACAAAGGTCCTAAGTCTTTGAGAGCAAAATGATGGTTCAAGGCAGAGATCAAAGATTGAATCACAGTTGCGCTACATCCAGTCATTATGATGTCATCGACATAAATGAGGGTGATGATCATAATGGAGCCTTGAATTAAGAAGAACATGGATGTGTCTGACTTTGAACCTTGAAAATCCCACTGAAGAAGACAATGGCTGAGCTTTGTAAACCAAGCTCCGGGAGACTGTTTAAGTCCACAAAGTGCTTTAGACAGTTTGCACAACTTCTAAGGTTGTTTTTCATCAATAAAGCCAGGAAGTTGTGACATGAACACTTCTTCATCCAATTCACTGTTTTGAAAGGCATTATGCACATCTAATGGACGAGTTGACCACCTCTTGGATAGTGCTAAGCTTAAGACAATCCAGATTGTAGTTGGTTTAACTACGTGGCTAAATGTCTCAAAGTAGTCAAGCCCTTGAGTTTGGTGAAACCCTTTGGCAACCAATCTTGATTTGAGGCATTCTATAGGTTTCATCTGGTTTGAGCTTGAGTTTAAAAACCCATTTTGCAGCCTATAATCTTAGCGTGGGAAGTAGGTGTAACAAGCTTCCAGGTGTGGTTTTTATGAAGGGCGACAAGCTTTGTTAGCATAGCCTGATGCCATTCATGACATTGCAGAGCTTCTTTAACTGTTTGGAGTTCAACAATGGCTAGATTGGAGTTTGAGGTAGCACCAAGAAAGGTCTCTTGTCTGCATAGAGTGCACATTAGAGGAATCTGGTTTCCTGTAAAGAGCACGTGTCAAAAAATAGCAAAATGAACGTCATTGACATCATTGATTTCACCTCTAAGTGCTGAAGTGTTATGTGATGGAAAAGGGTGATGGAGTGCTAGTAGCTAAGGAATGAGGAGATGACAAGGCCGATGAGATGGTGATGGAATTGGACTTTGTGAAAGAGAAGTGGTGCCACTGGAAGAAGGATCTTGAGACGAATGCGATGACGCGTGAGTAGAAGAGGAAGCAAATGAAGGAGTGAAATGATGACAGTGTGTAGTTTCAGGAGAAATTTGGGGCAAGGTGAGTTGTAGAAAAGTGTTTGAATCGGAGACGAAGTTATGAGGTGAAGAGGAGGCATATGGAAAAGATTTTTCATTGAAAATTACATGTCTTGAAATATATATACGACCAGACTCCTTTTGAAAACAAATGTATCCTTTATGTTGGGAGCTATATCTCAAGAAAACACATTGGAGTTTGTGACCATTGTAAGGTCTTATGAAAGGGAAACAAGCACAGCCAAAGACACGAAGGAAGTCATATTTGGTTTTTTTGTATAGGGTGTTTCATATAGGGACTTTTGTTTGTGAGAACAGGAGTAGGCCGGCGGTTTACGAGGAACACACTAGTGACTCACCTTTTATTTATTGTGGTTCCCGACCTAACTGACAATATTTTTCCTATTTCATCTTCAAAAGAACGAGGATAAGACGAAGTACATGAATTTTATTTTATGTAAATTATTGGAAGGAAAACAAAACGTAGGAGCTATTAGGATACTTAAAAAATAAAAGTCCACAATAGATGACATGTTTAGGATATCTTGATGGTTGCACACTTGCACTTGCTTTTGCTCAACGCTTTTGGAATCAATGCATTCAAGATCAGCTTGTTTGGACCACTCGGCCTTATTATTATTTTTTTTTTCACAACTCAAACTTTTTGTTACAATATAATTTTTTTTTTTTTTACAAAAATTCAAATTTAATTTTTTTCTGTAGTATTTTCTCTCATACAAAAAATTTGAGTTGTGCTTTGATTTGTGAAAAGAACACACTCAAATTTTAGAGTTTGACGTTTGGTCTGACTCAAATCATCTGTTTATTTTAGCATCCAAACAATATTTAACTAATCGCATCATATCATGTAATTTAAAAGTTTAAAATACTTATTCATTGACTTTTTATATGTTTCAATGTTTTGATCAGTACATCATTTATGATATTTGTTAGACACCAAAAAATAATTAGAAAGGGAACTGATTCCTGTTTGGTGACGCTCTCCTCTTTACAAAGTAAATTATTTATCAATATGCACAATGAAAAACATTAAACACATATTAGAAACACACACACACTGCATACACACAAAACATGTATAACTTTACATTGTACTATTGTTTTGCACAACATGCATTAATGAATTTAAAATTAAGAGAAATTAAGTTAGGTCTAGGGGAAGGCAAAAAGTATTTAAAGGTGTATTTAAAGTCATCTACAACAAATTGGCGACATATAAATTTATAAAAATTGGAATTAGTACTATATGCACAATAAATTAATCATCTACAAGCATGATCGGCAGAGTACATGGATATAGTTTATAATTAAAAAAAAAAACGCACGTGAAACTTGCTAGAAGTTGGGAAATGAATCTGCAATATATGAACAAAGAGAGAAATTGCTTTCTGACTGTGAAATCCAAATATAGGAGCACCACTTTTATTCTTTCTTACTCGCAGAATATAGATCATTGAAAATATTGGACAATGAAGTAATGATCAAATGTGTAGAATACAAAATATTGGACAATGAAGTAATGATCAAATATGTAGAATACAAGAGATGATAATGTACAATACATCTTATTATGACGTGTTAAATGAATCTTAAATTTAAAACATTTTAGGACATTTTAGGAAAAACGATTTACACATTCTAGCTAGAGTGAAAAACATTTTAGGACAGTAATGGACTAATGGCCATGTTAAGCTCAACAGTCAATAGAAAGTGGCGCCACATCTATAGCACTCACGTTGTGAAATTCAGTACTTTTATTAGCGTATATAGTATTGAACGTCGTTGTTACTCTAGTTATTCAACTAGAATGCTCCATTATAGATATTCGACACAATAAATAAAGATTTATAATGTAAAGATACAAATTCATTAATAATAGATAAGATCTGTATGAACTACAAGTCGTTTTTGCAACTAAATATCAAATTTATTTTTTCTTTTTCCGTTCACATTATATATTATATATAAGGGAAACAAACAAAAAATACCACTCAACTCAAGGTGGTAAAAAATATTATTTATACCACTCAACTAAAAAATAAACAATTATCATTTAATTAATAAAAAATAAAAAACTATAACGACACTTAATTATTCAAAATGACATTAAATAATAGGTACGTACAAAATCGTAACAAACCATGTATTTTTCTCTTATATAAAAATCTCAACTAGTTTGACCAATTTTTTTTTATAAGCATGCAGTATGGATCAAACATGCACTGATCCGTAGTCAGATAAATAATTGAGGAACAAATCACTTGCATGCAAGTGATCGTCAAACTAATCCAAATATGAAAGCAATTTTTCAATTTATCATTGCAGCAACAAAAAACAAGTGTGAACTAGAAAGGAGAAAAGAAGGAAAAATGAGATGAATCAAAACGACATCTCTAGAGAGGGAAAGAAAAGCTTCTTAAAACTACACGGACCTGTTTAAAATTACATGAATTGTTTAGCTACTGACGTGTTCATCAATTCTCTAAGCTTAGTGTATATAACACAAGCCATGCAAACTGATAGCTAAAATTGTATATATACATGTCAAATTCTTTATTTGGAGCAGATGAATGAGACATTGAAAGGAGAAAATGTGACGACCCTAACTTTTGGTCATCATCCTATGCTCATACTTACCATTTCTTAACCTCTATGACGACCCTAATTATAACTTTTTAAAATTTCAAGCCATTTTTTTTTTCATTCTTACCATGTATGTTAAAATGCTATAGCAATCTGACAACATTCTGTTACATTAGTAATCAAAATATATAAAACACTATTTTATTTTACATATAAAGTTCAGCAGCGTTTCCAAAAGACATGATGCGTCCACAACCCACTTGCCCACATTCCACTGCTACATCCTCTCTGCATGCCCAGCAACAAGTTTCAGGGAGCCGGTGCCTTACCCGTGCTTCCTACAACACGAACAAACTTAATGAGCTTTTGCTCAGCAAGTATCAATAGGTCATAACAGATGTAATAATTATGCATACCCATATATGCATTCATGTCATATAGCCTAGTACAGAATTCTAAACGACTTTCGTTCTGTGTTTCTCATTCTTTTCATTCTTGTTTATGGATACCATATCGTTATATGGAATGATTTCTGTGTTTCATTTTCTTGTCTTTTACTTCTTAGGGGCCCTGTCCTGTTGTACCATAGCGCGCATAACCAGTGAGGAGTGGGGTAGCTAACCAATCCAACTCAGTCACGGTTTCATATCTTTCATAGTCTCATAATAACCTTTCCTTCGAAGGCTGGTACAAACAGGACGTTTAGTCTCTTACCGTTTATCAATTTTCTCATTAAAACGGTAACTTTAGTTAAATCTTATGAATTTGTGCATTATTGAGCATTTTATCGGGAGATTAATTTTTTGTTAAAGTTTAACATTTCATTTCTCTTAGTTTGATCTCGACTTAATATCGATACATACTTTTTGCAGAATAAAGTTCTACGATTACATAAGTCTTGTAGATACTTACCTAACATAGTATCTAACATTCAAAATTCTACTATATGCACAATCTTTGTGCAACATAGAAAAGTAAGCTTGTTCGTGACATAGCCATAGAAAAACTATTGTACTTACCAAAGTTTCGCTAACAACGCGTCCTTTGTCTCCCTTGACGCTTTCCAACTTCAACCGTTAATCAGCCCTATTGCTTTTTGATCGTTAGATTCAAAATCTAAGATCAACAATTACATTGAAATTTACTTCGGAAAAGTCTACAATCCTTATGTTTGGTATTCAACCTCAAACCATTTCCTATCTCAAGGATTTGCACTAAAATCG
>NW_010363083.1:140862-141293 GCF_000414095.1 Morus notabilis
ATCTTTCTTTTCACACTTTAATCCCATATTCCTCTTGAAATCCAGTTTTAGTTCAAATTACTCGAACTAAATTTTGACAGAGTTTCGCCTTATTTTTCTCATTTCCCGAGTTTTTTAATAACTCGTTCTACTTCTGATTCTGGTACCTGGAGTCAAGATTCACATTCCTGAACACAGATTCCAACATAAAATTGAACTAAACATATGTTTTTTCTTAATCTAGGCTCATGGATTTTCGATAGAAATCGACCAAAACTTTATTCAATCGTCTTAACACTTACACCGTTAAACTCTTATTACGATACTCTACAAAACCTCAGTTTCAATTTTCACTTTAACGGAAGTTTTTCTGAGATGGGTTACTATTCATCTAAATCAAGAAAATATAGAATTCTCACGAAAACTCTAAAATCTTACCTCCAGAAGTTGAG
>NW_010363083.1:141407-152884 GCF_000414095.1 Morus notabilis
ATATATATATATATATATATATATATACACTATAACTTAAAGATAATTTAATATATATATGTATATATATTAAAACTTTGTTCAGCCTACTTTTATTCTTTGCTATATTCAAGATACGTGCTAGCAAATCAGTGGGTTCTATACTCCTCAAATTTTTCTTGTCGAGACCTAACTTTCCGTTTCTCAAAATGAGTCTCTTTCCGGTACTAATTATTTCACAATCAGTACAGGTTCTATACTACTTTTCTGGACTGCCGAGTACCCTGGGTCAAACTTCTCATGTTCAACCCAATTCTCTTGGGTATCTCATTTGTTAATTTCTTTTTTTGAAATTTTCATCTTAATTGATTCAGAATTGCCCAAAACGCATACCTTACGGTACTCTTTTTTTTTTTTTTTTTTTTTTTTTTTTTTTTTTTTTGCAGTTTCCCGCTTTAACTGATTTTCTAGCTGGTCATTTGGTCACATACCAAATATTTTAGTTTTTCGTAACTAAAATATACCCGCTAAAATTTCTAACTTTTAACTAATATCTCACTATTCATAAGTGATATTTACGAATTTTCTTTGTAAAAATATTCGTATTATAACTTTACACTTTTCGGGAGATTTTACCCCGTACATAAAGTTTTTACATAACATTTTCTTGATTACATCAAAATTCTACTACTTACTATTCCGGAAAGAATTTCGGTCAAATACTGGACTGTCCGGATTAGAACTAAATTTTTCCCAATCATTACATTCACCCATTCTTAAGAAATTTTCGTCCCGAAAATCAGAACAAATGGGGGTATTTTCTTCTCATCTCATCTTCACGTTCCCATGTTGCTTCTTCCACTTTTTGATTCCTCCACAGTATCTTTAGAAGTGGAATACTTCGATTACGAAGACGCTTATCTTCTCGTGCAAGTATTTGCACTGGTTGTTCCTCATAAGTCATGTTCTCGTGAATCTGTATTGGTTCATGTTTTATAACATGGGATGAATCGGGTACATACTTCTTTAACATCGAGACATGGAATACATCATGTACCGTAGCTAATTCTGGCAATAAAGCCAGTCGATAGGCTACTTTCCCTATTCTTTTAATAATATGGAAAGGTCCTATATACCTTGGGCTCAATTTTCCTTTCTTGCCAAAACGCATAACACCTTTCATGGGTGCGATCTTCAAGAAAACTTCATCCTCTTCATTAAACTCTAAGGGTTTTCTACGCTTATCAGCATAGCTTTTCTGGCGGTCCTGTGCCGTTTTCATCCTTTGATGGATTTTTTGGATGGATTCAACCGCCTCTTGAATGAATTTTGTCTTGTGCAATTGCTTCTCCCTAGTTTCATACCAATGAATGGGAGATCTACACTTTCTTCCATACAAAGCTTCATTTGGTGGCATACCGATTGAAACTTGATAACTGTTGTTATATGAAAATTCAATCAGTGACAGTTTCTTATTCCATGCTCCTTTAAAATCCATCACACATGCCCTAAGCATATCTTCTAAAGTTTGGATGGTACGTTCCAATTGTCCATCCGTCTGAGGATGAAAAGCTGTGCTAAATCTTAATTCTAAGCCCATGGCTTCTTGTACACTCTTCCAAAACATGGAGGTAAAGCGGCTATCCCGATCTGAGACAATGGATAAAGGTATTCCATGCAGTCTAACTATGTTGGTGATGTATAACTCTGCTAACTTGTCAATGGTATACGTCACTTTTATGGGTACAAAATGGGCAGATTTAGTCAATCTATCAACAATTACCCAGATTGCATCATAACCTTCACTTGTTTTGGATAGTCCTACCACAAAATCCATAGTTATATGCTCCCATTTCCATTCCAGAACATCTAACGGTTGCAGCTCTCCAGCTGGACGTTTATGCTCTGCTTTAACCTTTTGACATGTTAAACAACAACTAACGTAGTCCACGATGTCATTTTTCATATATCTCCACCAAAAGTGTTGTTTTAGATCTTGATACATCTTAGTCGCTCCTGGATGTATCGAATAAGGGGTATTATGAGCTTCAAAAAGAATTTGACTCTTAAGTTTTTCATCTTCCAGAACACAAACCCTTCCTTGAAATGTGAGTATTCCCTTATCAGAGACTTTGAATTCTGTCTCTTTTCCTTCTTCAGCTTCTTTCCAATATTTGTCAAGAGTAGAATCTTGACGTTGAGTCGTTGCCATCTTGTCAGAAATAGATGGTTGTATCTATAGAGTGGCTAATTTACCTGTAATTAGCTCCAACCCTAATGAATGAATATCCTTTTGTAAAAGTGCTGGAAATCTATCTAATGACATATGACTTAATTCGGTAGTCTTACGACTTAAAGCATCAACTACCCTATTGGCCTTTCCAGGGTGATAAAGGATTTCATAATCATAATCCTTTACTAACTCCAACCATCTGCGTTGCCTCATATTAAGTTCTTTTGGTGTAAAGAAATACTTGAGGCTTTTGTGATCAGTGAAAATCTGACATTGTGCACCATATAAATAATGCCTCCATATCTTTAAAGCAAAAATTACTGCTGCTAATTCAAGATCATGAGTAGGATAGTTTCTCTCATGAGTTTTTAATTGTCTAGACGCATACGCAATTATCATTCCATTTTGCATCAATACCGCTCCCAGCCCTAGTTTGGAAGCATCACTGTATACGTCAAACTTTTCTTCTTCCTTTGGAATAGTAAGGATTGGTGCAGTAGTCATCTTTTGTTTCAATTCTTGAAAACTTTCTTCACACCTCTCAGTCCATTCATACTTCTTTTCTTTTCGTGTGAGGGTAGTGAGTGGTGCAGCTAGTTTTGCAAAACCCTCTACAAATCTTCTGAAATACCCTGCCAGACATAAGAAACTACGAATCTCTGTTACGTTTCTTGGTGCGGGCCAGTTACTAACAGCTTCGATCTTTACTGGATCCACCGAGATTCCATCCTTTGAGACTACATGTCCTAAGAAATGAACTTTATTGAGCCAAAATTCACACTTGGAGAATTTAGCATATAGCTGATGTCTTTTCAGCGTTTGAAGAATAGTTCTCAAGGGCTCTTCATGTTCCTTATTATTCTTTGAATAAATTAGTATGTCGTCAATAAAAACGATAACAAATTTATCCAAATATTCCTTGAAAATACGATTCATCAATCCATAAAAGTTGCTGGGGCATTAGTTAGTCCAAACGGCATTACAAGAAACTCGTAGTGTCCATAACGCGTTCTGAAAGCCGTCTTAGATATATCTTGCTCCTTAATCTTCAATTTGTGGTATCCAGATCACAAGTCAATCTTTGAGAATATCGCTGCCCCTTTGAGTTGGTCGAATAAGTCATCGATCCTGGGCAGAGGATATTTATTCTTTATCGTGACCTTATTGAGCTCACGATAGTCAATACACATTCTTAATGTGCCATCTTTCTTTTTTACAAACAATATAGGGGCTCCCCAAGGTGAATAACTTGGTCGGATAAATCCTTTGTCCATTAATTCTTGTAGTTGCATTTTTAATTCCTTAAGTTCTGTTGGAGCCATCCTATAAGGAGCCTTAGAGATCGGTGCTGTTCCAGGTAAAAGTTCAATTTCAAATGAAATCTCACGTTCTGGTGGCAATCCTGGCAATTCTTCCGGAAAGACTTCCAGAAAATCCTGAACTATCGGCACATATTTTGGTTGCAACTTATCAGTTTTAGTCGTATCCACAACATGAACTAAATATCCTTCGTAACCACTTGAAAGTAATTTTTTTGCTTCCATTGCATTAATTACTCGTCTGGGGGTACGTTTAGAGCAATCAACGTACTCAAAAGTTTCTTTCCCATCGGGTCAGAAAATCACCTTCCTATTACGACAATGGATAGTAGCTTGATATTTTCCTAAAAAATCCATTTCTAGGATGACATCGTAGTCGATTATCTTTAATACGACTAGATTTGTGTATAGCTCCATGTTTGCTATGACCATTGGCACATGCTCTAACCTAAATTCTGACAATAGAATTTCCCCGGATGGCAGGGTAGTCCTAAATGTCTGACCAATTCTATTCATAGCATAATTTAATTTCTCAGCAAATCCATATGATGTAAACGAATGTGATGCACCGGAATCAAATAATGCGTATGCTAAGTGCTGAGCAATAGTAAGCTGACCTGTCACGACTCTTGACGTGCCAGCTTATGCATCATTTCTCGTGTATGCCAACAACCTAGCATTGGTTCGTGACGGGGCTTCTATTCCATCTTGCTGAGGTTGCATTTCCTCAACTCTTATCTGCATCGCATTTGCCTGGTTAGTAGGCTGTCTATTTGAATTCTAAGGACAATTCCGGGAATAATGGCCATCTTTGCCACCTGTATAGCAACTGTTTGTACCATAACGGCATACACCCGAATGTTTCTTTCCGCACTTAGAACACTCAACTATATTCGTGTTGCGATCGTGCCTCTGTTGCTGACTTTGGGAATTAAAGTTTCGATTTCTATCACAATTTCTCTTCCTCTTATTCGGGTTCTGGTTATTTTGTGGACGACTCTGCAGAGGTCGATTTCCTTGGCCAGTTCTGTTAGCTTGGTTACTCTGACCAGCTTGATTATTCTTTTGATTCCCCTTTTGGGTTTGCTTTGCTTGGGCTTGTTCCTTTTTCTTGGAATCCCAGAATTTGGTTCTCTCTTCTTTAGCTTGGGCTAGGTGATATTCTGCTCGGACTGCTCTACCAACACAATCCGCCATTGTTGTGGGTGGTCTTTCCCCACTGTCTACTACTGTAGCTATTTCGGGGCGAAACATCACTAACATTCGTCGCACCCTTTCCATTTTTGTTGGTACTAGCTGAGGGCATAGCCTTGCCAATTGATCGAACTTACGACAAGCCTCCATAACAATCATATCACCTTGCTTCAAATTATTGAATTCATTTTGTTGAGCTCGGAGACCTACAGTATCATAGTACTTAGCATTGAATTCCCATAAGAATTCATTCCAAGTCATCATTGCTACATTCCTTCTTATTACCACTATCTCCCACTAGTAGCGAGCATCTTTCTTTAACACATACGAAGCACAGAGAACTTTTTCTTGCTCCGTTAGATTCATGAAATCCAAAATCGTTTGGAGTGAAGTTAACCACTCCTCAGCTTCTTGTGGGTCAGTGGAACCTTCAAATTCTGGTGGCTTCATCCTACGAAACCGTACATATAATGGTTCCTGATTAGCAATCGGCATAGCTTGTGGCACCATTTCTGGCATCGCCGCAGGCTCTGGTTGCGGTGCCGGTTGAACAGGTGGCGCTCTTCTTCGCTCCTGTTCCTGGTCTCTTTACTCTAACTGTGCCTGTAAATTTCTAGTTTCATGCTCTTGAGCCTCAAGTCTGGCTCGTAAATTAGCTATGGTGGCAGCTAAATCCCCTCATAGTTCTTGGACCAATCGTTCTCCACGTGGACGAACCATGTTTCCGTGTGTCTACATAAGAGGAATAATGGTAAACATGGTTAAATTTCTAGATATGTGTATATGTATAAATCTAAATAAATCATAACATCATTTCATAACATAAAGTTGTTTTAAAAATAATACAACTTTTATTAAATGTGGTGGCATTCTAGCAGTATTTTAACCACACTTATCATTTTTTTTAAAAAAAAAATGCATTCCTAGGTAACAACATTTTTTTCCTATATTTGATTCATTTGTATACCTGTATACACATACATACACATATCCGCTCAAACATACATATACATTCATCATTCATTACTTACATAAGACAAGTATGATTATCTTATACATCCACAGTACATTTTTTTTTTACATTGCCAAAATGTTACATTATCATCAAAACGTTACATCATATTGTACATCAGCTTAATTCCCAGCGGCCTCCCAAAAATCCTCCACCGGATCTTCTTCCTCACTTGTATTTGCGGTGTTTTGGGAATCCACATTTGCTTGTCCCTGTTGTTGGGGAGATGATGTTGTTCGAATTTCTACTCCAGAACCCACCTCCACTGATCTATTTCTACGTAGGTATTCTCTCTGCCTACGTTCAAACTCCATTCGACGCTCACTAACGCGTCGTTCCTGCTCCTCTCGTTCTATAGCCAAAGTTTCTTCTAATTTCGTTACTTCCTCTACAAACTGGGTGAGGGCATATGTAACTTCCCATCGTGGAAATACCATAGTTTGTAACTCTTCTGTTAACCCCCTCCATAATATGAAACATGCATCATGTTCTTTTAACTCAATAGTGGGATCAGTCATAATCTCACTAAAGAACCGATCAGCGTAGATTGCCACAGTGTCATAAGGTCGCATCTAAAATTTATCGACCTTGTGTATATACTTTTCCATTCTCTTAAATTTAGTCTCCCCAATATGTGGTTGAGCCTGTGAGGTAGAGGCAACCTCTGGTGCCATCCTTACAGGTACCTTTCTCGGTGGAAATTGAGCTAGCAGTAAACTACAAAAATTGCCCCATGGCACATCATGTGCATTTCTTGTTTCCACCGCACCTCTCTAAAACTATCTAGCGTTAGACTCTAATAGGCCGGCGGCTAGAATCACCCAATCACTCTCATCAATATCACAGGCTACCATCAAATATTCAATTTGGTGTAGCCAGTTCTGTAATTTGGTTGGGTGAGCTTGACCATCATACATAGGTCGATTACACTGATAAAGTGCAAAAGCAGCTCTTGCGGCGACCTTAGATCCTATTAGGTCTCTAATCATTGCTACTTGCACTTCCCTATCAATCGGGGGTGGCTCAACTACTCTAATAGGCTGTAAAGGTTGTAGGGGTACCTCTATAGGAATAGGTTCCACTTCTTGTACCGAAGGTAGACTATGCAGACGTCTTCTCCTTCTTGGACCCCAGATACTTCATCTATGCAACCCTCTGGGTATCATCCGAGTTCGCCTTGTTCGAACCATATCGTATATCCTATAAGGACAAAATTCACACATTGAATTCTAAATTCAAAAGAATGAATAACTTACTTGGACAATGTAGAGTCAGATGCTCAGCAGAATGTGGGTGGGTGGCAGAACCATCACTCTGATACCAACTGTGACGACCCTAATTTTAGGTCATCATCCTATGCTCATACTTACCATTTCTTAACCTCTATGACGACCCTAATTATAACTTCTTAAAATTTTAGGCCATTTTTTTTTTCATTCTTACCATGTACGTTAAAATGCTGTAGCAATCTGACAACATTTTGTTACATTAGTCATCAAAATATATAAAACACTATTTTATTTTACATATAAAGTTCAGCAGCGTTTCCAAAACACATGATACGTCCACAACCCACTTGCCCACATTCCACTGCTACATCCTCTCTGCATGCCCAACAACAAGTTTCAGGGAGCCGGTGCCTTACCCGTGCTTCCTACAACACGAACAAACTTAATGAGCTTTTGCTCAGCAAGTATCAATAGGTCATAACAGATGTAATAATTATGCATACCCATATATGCATTCATGTCATATAGCCTAGTACAGAATTCTAAACGACTTTCGTTCTGTGTTTCTCATTCTTTTCATTCTTGTTTACAGATACCATATCGTTATATGGAATGGTTTCCGTGTTTCATTTTCTTGTCTTTTACTTCTTAGGGGCCCTGTCCTGTTGTACCATAGCGCGCATAACCAGTGAGGAGTGGGGTAGCTAACCAATCCAACTCAGTCACGGTTTCATATCTTTCATAGTCTCATAATAACCTTTCCTTTGAAGGCTGGTACAAACAGGACGTTTAGTCTCTTACCGTTTACCAATTTTCTCATTAAAACGGTAACTTTAGTTAAATCTTATGAATTTGTGCATTATTGAGCATTTTATCGTGAGATTAACTTTTCGTTAAAGTTTAACATTTCATTTCTCTTAGTTTGATCTCGACTTAACATCGATACATACTTTTTGCAGAATAAAGTTCTACGATTACATAAGTCTTGTAGATACTTACCTAACATAGTATCTAACATTCACATTGTATCTAACATTCAAAATTCTACTATATGCACAATCTTTGTGCAACATAGAAAAGTAAGCTTGTTCGTGATATAGCCAAAGAAAAACTATTCTACTTACCAAAGTTTCGCTAACAACGCGTCTTTTGTCTCCCTTGACGCTTTCCAACTTCAACCGTTAATCGGCCCTATTGCATAAATTTTTCAATCGTTAGATTCAGAATCTAAGATCAATAATTACATTGAAATTTACTTCGGAAAAGTCTACAATCCTTATGTTTGGTATTCAACCTCAAACTATTTCCTATCTCAAGGATTTGCACTAAAACCGTGCAAATTACTCAGTCATGGGCCTAATTTTCAATTTCGGTCCAAAACAAAACTGTGAATTCTCGTTGTGTTCGGTTTCTAACCATCACCGATTATCGAAACATCTTTCTTTTCACACTTTAATCCCATATTCCTCTTGAAATCCAGTTTTAGTTCAAATTACTTGAACTAAATTTTGGCAGAGTTTCGCATTATTTTTCTCGTTTCCCGAGTTTTTTAATAACTCGTTCTACTTCTGATTCTGGTACCTGGAGTCAAGATTCACATTCCTGAACACATATTCCAACATAAAATTGAACAAAACATATGTTCTTTCTTAATCTAGGTGTTGCAATATAATTTGACTACGCTTGCAAGTGCACAAGTCGTACAAGTGATAAAGTGGTCCGAAGACCAATATCGTCCCACGAGGATTGACGTTAAGAATATAAACTAACTATTGTGAATATCATATCTTAACTTTATCTAAGCGATCAAATTTGGATGTGATAAACTCAAAGAAAAACTAAAATAAAGGAAAACTAAATCAAAAGGAAAGATGACAGTAATTAATAATACATGCTGAAATTAGAACGGAAAATCAATATGATAAAAATGCTAGGGTCTTGACTTCACTCTATTGCGATTATGTTTCTCCGTAGTAATGTGCCTAACCTAACTCAACGTTCTCAAGAACCTAGAGTGATGTATATCCTTATACCCTCTCTCGAGTGCCGCATAAAGAATGTGTAGGTGATATCAAGCCTATATCTCTATACAACTATTCATCCCTACCTTCATTAAGTTCCACTCTAGAAACAATTCCTGGAATTCCACTTCTCAATTTCACAACCTAAAATTGTTTCGGTTACCTAGGCAATGTTTATCTCTCGATCTCACACCAACGTAAGTTGTTCTATTCGTTTCTTGGTTGCTTGAACGTTACCCTCTCGAGTATTAATCCTCACAATAAAAATCTGCCCAATTCAAAATCTCATAAAGCATGGCAATATGTAAATCATAGATTTAGCAGCAATAATTCAAAATAGAACACGGAAGAAATGAAGAGCTTAATTAAATGCACATTAAAACGTCGAAACAATAATCACAAATAGAGATTCATCTAAACCCTAACAAATAAGAAAATTAGCCACACATCATGTGGTTTACAATCTCAAAATAATATTCAAAACTCAGAAAAATACAAGAAGAAAGATAAGAAGAGAATGAAGAACGCTTGGAATTCTTGAAGAATCGCTGGAATTTCCCTCGAATCCTCTCCGATTCAGTTTTTCTTCTTTTGCAAACCCTTTTTCTCCTCCTCCCCTCTCGAGTATTCGGCCTCTCCTCCTTATATTCCACGTCCAACACATCCCCAAGAAGCTAATTCTCACTTTCCATAAAAGTCCCTGCACCAAACTAGGGCAAAACGTGTGTTTTTAATAAAATCGGGTAAATCAGGCGACATATCCCTTAGAATAGGCGACGTATCGCCTAAAGGAGGCGACATATCTCCATAAAGGAGGCGACATATCGCATCCCTCTCTGGTCCTTCGTACAGGTTTGCTCGATTTTGCTCCTTTTCGAGTCGCATCGCCATCTGAAGGCACCATATCGCCTCATTCTCTGTCTTTTTGATCCAAAATGCCTCAAAACTCAGCGATTTCACCCTTTCCTACACACTCAAGGGAAAGTCATCAAATCAACATAACAACTTGAGGAAAAACACGCCAAAACTAGGTAAAGGAGTAACGAATGAGTGCATAAATTACGCACTCATCACAGCCCCAAAGTTGAACGGCTGCTTGTCCTCAAGCAGAAAACCTAATATAAAACAAAACACACAAACGGAAATGGACAAAAGAACACAAAACGACACAACCTAAAATAACAAACTAAAAACAAAACAAAAGAAATAAAAATGAACTGACTGAGAGTGTAAACATAGAGCTCAAGCATATAATCTCAAGTTACCAAACACCTCTGCACCCACCCAACATGTGAATCTGGAAAAGGACTAGAATTTCAACCTTCAATACTCAACTTCTAACACTGTCATCTCCGTGTAAGTGTGTGCAAATCATCTCTACAAGACCTAAACACAAATGTGACTCATGTGTATCAAGACAAATCGCAAGACAAACATTAAAACAAAACGACCATAGGCTCACCCGTCTGACTCATCTCCACTAATGTAGGTCAAATGTCATGGAGATCAAGAGGACTTTACTCAGCTTGTAACCTTAGGCTGGGGTGAAGGATAGATGAGAATCGGAGAAAGAAAATCAGACTCACCCTAGACAAGCACGGTGGCAATAATAGACTCCTCTGTTCATCGAACCGAAACTAATGCCCTTTATTTCTAGATTCGCCTCTTCACCTTTGAATGTAACGTCCATAAACACTATCCCCCACTATGATCGATCCCCAAACATGAATACTTTTTTTTGTTTTTATTTTGTTTTTGTTTTTTTGGAACACAAATTCAAATTCGCATTTAGAACAGCGAGGGATGAATATAAAGGTTCAAAGACGGTCTCAGAAAACTCCTCACTTAATGACTCTCGCTGGCCAGGCGTTCGACGCTCGGTGAAAGGGTCACGTGTGATGCCAAGGTGAGTAGGTAAAGGTAATGTTTGATACATTGCAAGGCTCAGGTTATCAGGCAGTAAAACAAATGAATACTGGTTTTTTTTTTCTTTTTTTTTTCGGCTCAAAGAGGGACTCTATGGATAATATGTTGCTCGGGTTAGCTTTTTGGCTCAAACGGTCCAAAGAGGGCCTCTATCCTATCAACACAACAAAGACCTAGGATTTCGCCTCGACAAGTCCTTTGGGTAAGTTCTAGCGTTCTCATTGCGATAAAAAGTCTCAAAATTGCACACAAAGCCACACATCGAATAAGGAAAGATAGATAGACATGTGCTCAGAAATAGAGATAACAACATCAAAAGCAAGCATGATAGATCAAGCACACAGTCAAAGATATAGAGACACATACTGAATGAAAGAAGAGGGCTTAGCATGAAGTCATCATCGAAGCCCAAAGTCATATGTAATACAACACTCAGTTCGGTACAAATATCAAAATAAATTGAAATCTAACTACCCTACAAAAAGAACATCAATAGGTAGAGATGATAACAAAAGAAAAGAAAATGATACTCTCCCTCAAACTTAAAAGGAACAGTGTCCCCAC
>NW_010363083.1:154256-156756 GCF_000414095.1 Morus notabilis
GAGTTTGCGCTTCTTGGACATAACTTCCTTCATGAATTTGGCATAGTTTGGCATTTGCTCTAGAGCATCCACGAAGGGGATGTTGATGTGGATCCTCTTGAAGATATTGAGAAATTTCTCAAATTGCTCGTCAAGTGCCTTCTTCTGGAACCGTTGAGGGAATGGCAATGGGGGAGTGATACGAGGTGGGTTATCCGGAAAAGTGATCGAACCCGGTCTAACCACCGGTGCTTCCTTCTTTGCCTCTAGATTTTCCTCCTTTGACTTGTCCTTACCATCATCGTTGCTCTTGATAGGCTCCTCATCAACCATGACGTTTTGAACACTCGGGCTTTCAAGCTCTTTACCACTCCTCAATGTGATGGCCTTGCACTCCCTTGGGTTCTTCTCGGTGTTGCTTGGGAAGGACCTTGATGATTGCCCTTTTATAGCATTAGCCAATTGGCCAACTTGTCTTTCTAGTGCCTTCATAGTGCCTCCCAAATTGGTGCAGTGAGTTTCAATGTTGTTGAGATGAGCGTCAAGTTGATCAAGACGAGCCTTAGAGTCCACAATATACATCTTCAAAAGCTCTTCAAGTGATGAGGAAGGCTTTTCCATTGCCGGTTTACTCGACTCCAGTGTTGGTTGTAAAAAATTCCGGTTGTTGGCATAAGAGAAATTCTCATGGTTTCTGAGCCCGGGATGATAGTATGTCGGTAAGTTGTTGTTGGGCCTAAAATTATAGCTACAGTTGACGAAGTGAGATTGCTCATCATATGAATCACTTGAGCTCGAAGCTTGTGCCATCTTTATCTTTTCTTGATTACCATTGGCATTGGCTGCGGTAAGTCCCTGGATTTGATTAGTCAAGAGCATCATTTGAGCCATGAGAGACGTCGTTTGATCCACATCATAAATTCCTGTTGCGATCTTCACAGTGGACCGCTCATTTTGCCATTAACAACTATTCATTACCATGTCCTTAAAGAGATTGAGTGCATCCCCATGTGTCTTTGACCCCGGTTGTCTTTGACAAGATGGTCCCACCAGCCGCTGCATCAATATAAGCCTTAGTTTGCCCAGTAAGCCCATTGTAGAAAAGTTGAACTTGGAACCAATCCTCAATACCGTGTTGAGGACACTTGCGGAGCATCTCTTTAAACCATTCCCACGCCTCATATAATTGTTCATACTCAAACTGCCGAAATTGAGTAATCTCGGCTCTCAGTTGAGACGTCTTGGAGGGCGGAAAGAATTTGATGAGGAACTTTTGGGCCATGTCCTCCCATGCGGCTACACTCCTGATGGTAAAGATTGAAGCCATGACCGAGCCCGGTCTCGCAAGGAGAATGGGAAGAGGTTCAAACGGATGATCTCGACACTCACTCCATTAATCTTCACTGTGTCACAAATCTCCAGAAAAGTGGCCAAATGGATATTGGGATCCTCGTGCGGCAAGCCTCCATATTGGTTCTGCTGGACCATGTTGACGAGGGCCGGCTTGAGCTCAAAGTTGTTAGCATTGACTTGTTGACGTTGGATGCCCAAATAATTCTCGTTCACTACGGACTTGAAATAATCTCGCAACGTCCGTTGCTGGTCTGCTTGGTTTTGTTCCTCGGCCATGTTCTTAGCCCTAGCTCGTCGTTCTCTCGTTAATGCTCGAACAGTTCGTTCGATTTCTGAATCTAAAGGCAAGAGTTCCGAGCCACGTGCTTTTTGCATGCACCTACGAACACAACAAAAGAAAAATAGATAAATATATACAAATAAAAAAAAGACTTAGATTAAAACAAGATATTTCTTCACTATAGTAATCTAATTCTTAGCCGTTCAATCCCCGGCAACGGCGCCAAAAACTTATTGCAATATAATTTGACTACGCTTGCAAGTGCACAAGTCGTACAAGAAATAAAGTGGTCTGAAGACCGATATCGTCCCACGAGGATTGACGTTAAGAATATAAACTAACTATTGTGAATATCATATCTTAACTTTATCTAAGCGATCAATTTTGGATGTGATAAACTCAAAAAAAAACTAAAATAAAGGAAAACTAAATCGAAAGGAAAGATGACAGTAATTAATAATACATGCTGAAATTAGAACGGAAAATCAATATGATAAAAATGCTAGGGTCTTGACTTCACTCTATTGCGATTATGTTTCTCCGTAGTAATGTACCTAACCTAACTCAACATTCTCAAGAACCTAGAGTGATGTATATCCTTATACCCTCTCTCGAGTGCCGCATAAAGAATGTGTAGGTGATATCAAGCCTATATCTCTATACAACTATTCATCCCTACCTTCATTAAGTTCCACTCTAGAAACAATTCCTAGAATTCCACTTCTCAATTTCACAACCTAAAATTGTTTCGGTTACCTAGGCAATGTTTATCTCTCGATCTCACACCAACCTAAGTTGTTCTATCCGTTTCTTGATTGCTTGAACGTTCCCCTCTCGAGTATTAATCCTCACAATAAAAATCTGCCCAATTCAAAATCTCATAAAGCA
>NW_010363083.1:158666-171349 GCF_000414095.1 Morus notabilis
TGTTTTTTTTTTTTTTTTTTTTTTTTTTTTTGTAGTTTCCCGCTTTAACTGACTTGGAAAAATTCCGTTTTAGGAACTTTTGTTATTTTCCTTACTTCTAATATTTCTATTCTTTTTCTAGCTGGTCATTTGGTCACATACCAAATATTTTAGTTTTTCATAACTAAAATATACCCGCTAAAATTTCTAACTTTTAACTAATATCTCACTATTCATAAGTGATATTTACGAATTTTCTTTGTAAAAATATTCGTATTATAACTTTACATTTTTCGGGAGATTTTACCCCGTACATAAAGTTTTTACATAACATTTTCTTGATTACATCAAAATTCTACTACTTACTATTCTGAAAAAAATTTCGGTCAAATACTGAACTGTCCGGATTAGTCCTAAATTTTTCCCGGTCATTATAGAAAAATAAAGAGCTCAGGTAGAAAAAGAAAAGCTCTTCCTGTGAAAGTTTGTCTTTTCCTTCTAGTAAATAAAAACCCTCCCTCTAAACCGTTACTTTCTCTTCTCCCTAAAACCTTCTCTTTGTTTGCTTTACTGTACAAATTATATATATATATAAAACAAATTAATATAACTCACCCACACACATACATATATACGTGTATATATATACACGTCAACATAAGACACATCCAGACCAATATATATATATATATATATATATAAATACATTAATTGCAATTATGTCCCCAGTTTTCTAAATATACATATATTTACCCTATTACATATTTATTTCCTACACCCTTATTTTTCTAAATATTTTGTGGTTTTTTCCTTATTTTCCGTTATCTAAAAACTAATTTGACCAGCAGGTAGAGTTATCAAACTACCCACATTGTCTTTAACTAGTAGGGAGTGTTACGTAATTTCCAACCGCCTACTTTAATTTACAGGAGCTATTGTTATACGTAACTGTTTGTCTAACTTTTCTTAGGGGAAGTGTCGTTTTATGCGACCGCTCGTTTTAATTATTTTATTTATGTTGATCTTTTAATTTTCTTTCAATCTATTTTAACTTTTCTTTTAATCTATTATTATCGCTTTCCGACCGCCTACTTTAATTTACAAGAGCTGTTGTTATACGTAACTGTTTGTCTAACTTTTCTTACGGGAAGTGTCGTTTTATGCGACTGCTCGTTTTAATTATTTTATTTATGTTGATCTTTTAATTTTCTTTCAATCTATTTTAACTTTTCTTCTAATCTATTATTATCGCTCTTAAATCACACTTTCAAATAATCATTAAGTGTACTCCTGTACAAAGCTAAAAAAAAATCATATGGATAAGAGAGAGAGCTCTCCACTCCATTATCTTTCCATTCGAAATACAATACATAAATTCACAGTGAAATCCAACTCCGAACTCCTTCAAAGAGGACAGACCACTAACCAGCAATATTTTTTGATCGGCCCCACACACTTCCACTAATAAAAGATTAATTAATTAAACGGCCTAGTATTCAATAAAACAAATCACAAATTGGTCTTGGGCTTGGCAAAGTTTATCTATAAATACCAACCAATATGTTGCATATATTGGTATCAAGGACTAAACTAAGAGAGTGAACGTACAAGAAAGTGATCAATTGGTGGGTTTTAGTTTTTCTTGTCTATATTGCAATATGGAAGCCATACAACTAGCTTTTCTTGTGATTCTAGCGATGGGTATGCCTGTAAACGGCCAACTAGAAACTGGGTTTTACTTTTTTTCGTGTCCAGACGTAGAGAACATAGTCAGGTCCACCGTTGCATCACACTTCAACAAAGATCCCTCCGTCGCGCCCGGCTTGCTTCGGCTTCATTTCCATGACTGCTTTGTTCAGGTTTCTTCTTCATAAACTCTTCTCTGATCATGTCCTCACTCAAATGTGTTTAATAAAAACACTTATTTGTGCACCCCAAAAACTTGATTAATACTGGGCATGTTTAGTACATCATATAAGCATTCCGTATTGTATTGTTTAATAATAATAAAATATTTAGTGATACTTATATATTATATAATTTAATACGAGATTTAAAATTAATACAATACGAAGTGTGATATTAATACCGAAAAAAATCTATACAGTAGACCATATTATACAATTTAACTTAAAATATCATATTAAAAACATATAACATATTTCACAAATATCAAAGTTCGGGTTGGGTTTTAGGACCGAAGTGTTTAATAATAATACGATGTTGGATTTATTTTTAAAAAAATTATATTTTGGCTGCTAAACTTTTTAAAAATTCTAAATTCACCCCTAAACGTTTTGAAAATTATGTTTTGACCGCTCAACTTTTTCAAAATTATATTTTTGCCTCTTATTTTATGAAAATTACAATTTGACCCTATTTTTCAAATTTTTTTGCAAAAAAACCCCTACGTAGCAACTCTACTTTCTCTTTTACTTCCTCTAAATGTTGGGCTCGAATTAGGTTATGATTAGGCCTAAGTTTTTTCTTTTTACAAACTAATACATAAATAGATTACAATGATAAAAGTAGTATAATGTTTAATAATACCATTAACCAAACACCGTATTATATAAAAATTATATACAATACAATACGATACGATATAATATAATACAATATAATGCAATATGACCCATCAAACATGCACTTATAAGTACTTTTATGCAGGGTTGTGATGGTTCAGTCTTGATTTCTGGATCTTCTTCCGAAAGGACTGCATTTGCTAACTTGGGACTAAGAGGATTTGAAGTGATTGATGATGCAAAAGAACAACTAGAGGCTTTGTGCCCTGGTGTTGTCTCTTGTGCTGATATACTTGCATTAGCTGCTCGTGACGCTGTTGACTTGGTAATATATATATATATATATATTCGATTATACTCTACTGTATATATTTTTTGATTATACTTGTATGAAATACTTCCAGTAAGGGCAGGATTAAAAAAAAGGTTAATTTTAATTCTGGCCCCTAAAAAATAGAGGTTATCTTATTTTGCCCCTTACATTTGAGAATGGCAAGAAACTAGTCCCTAAATTTTTCATGTATTAAAAGTTTGGTACTTCCGTTAATTGAACAACATTTTTTTAAACAATTTTAATCACACACGAGTCTGGTGACTAGTAGATAAAAAGAAAATGTAGGAGAGCTAGCGATGGTGATCTGGGGTTGCAAGAAAAAAAAAGGTAATATTTAGGGTTAGATTGAGAAAGAAAAAATTGTGCCTTTTAGATTATTTTACAAAACTTTTGAGTCTACTTGATTCGAGTTTATTGTAATACCTTTATCGAGCTGTCACATGATCCCCATACACTTAAAATTAACTTTCATTTCACATATAAAATTACATGATTAATGGATTTTGTTTAATGGAGGTGTTCTTGTTTGGTTATGGCAGAGCAACGGTCCAAGCTGGTCAGTGCCCACAGGTAGAAGAGATGGGAGGGTGTCTTTGGCATCCCAAGCCTCTAATTTGCCTTCTCCTCTTGATTCAGTAGCTGTTCAGATCCAAAAGTTTGCCGCTAAAGGCCTTGACCGTTATGATCTTGTAACGCTAGTTGGTATGACACCATGACTTTATTGTGCATGCACACTACAATTATATTTACTTTTAAAGGGAATATAACAACATAAAATAAGACTATAAAACTCCATAACTTAATGTGCATAGGCACTATTGTTATATTTGTGGAAATAAATAAAGTGAGTCCATATCAAATGTGGCACCTTTTGTTTTCTTCAGCACCCCATAATACTTGGTCAGCATTAATGTTTCTCGAGTGCTGCAACAATTTGAGTGTATATAACATTTTTTTTTAGAAAGTATGTATCAACAATTAATGTTAATTCTGAACTTGTTGTAGGTTACAGCAGTAGATAGGGTCCAAAAACTCTTAATATAAAGTGATAATTTTATTTATTATTTGGAAATAAAGTCGAGTCCATTGCCACAGAAGTCAACAACATTAGTGGTAGGGATTAATAGTACTGACTTTAAACAAAAAAAAAAAGTAATTAATTAACTTTTCGTTTAGTTTCATAAGAAACAAATTTAAATATTGGACAGAATACACAATAATTAGTTACACCTATCTGATGGTTAATTTTAGATTATCAATGATTAATTTAATGATTTATTACAGATTTATCAGTATCAACTAAAAATTAATCAATTTAAATTAATAAATTACCAGTTGGTAAATTAATAATAAACTGATTTATTACTGATTAGCTACCATAGAAAAATAGTCATTTTTGTAAAATAAAAAAAATAATTATTTATCTGAAATAAAATAAAAAGTTCGGTCATTTATTAAAAAAAAGGTGGCCAACAGCAGTTTGCCTGATTTTCCCAATTCATAACTTGGTTTCTTTATTTGTTTATTTATTTTTGTTTAGGGGCACATACCATAGGCCAAACCAGCTGCAGATTCTTAAGTTACCGTCTCTACAACTTCACATCGACCGGCAACTCCGACCCAACCATAAGCCCATCATTCCTTTCACAGCTCCAAACCAGTTGCCCCAAAAATGGCGATGGCTCACAAAGAATTGCTTTGGACAAAGACAGTCGGACCAATTTTGATGTCAGTTTTTTCAGGAACGTGCGTGATGGGAATGGAGTTTTGGAGTCAGATCAGAGGCTGTGGGGAGACCAAGAAACGCGCCGGATTGTCCAGAATTATGCGGGCATCATTAGGGGATTGTTGGGTTTTAGATTTTCTTATGAGTTTTCTAAAGTTATGGTTAAAATGGGTGCTATTGAGGTGAAAACTGGCTACCAAGGAGAGATTAGAAAAGTGTGTTCCAAAGTCAATTAATTAATTACATACATAATATTTTAATACATATTGAACCTGCAAGTTTTGCTGATAGCTGATAGGCGTGTTGCAAAGAAGAAAACAAAAAATGTTTACGTACTTATTGGACCGTGAAATTTGCTACTTGTGACATGGAATTGAATAAAAATAAACAGAAATTGCACTACTAATTTTAAAATAACTAATTCTCTACTTATTTCGATTTGCACTTAAAATGGGATTAGAGGTGGGAGGGGCACCGCGTTGCCCACCCCACTTCTAAGTCCGATTCGACTTGTAGTCGGGATGAACAATATTTTTCTATAATAAACCTAGTTTAAGGAATGTGCATGTGCCATGTAGTGTGTCATATGATAGAAAATTAATAAATTGTTGGGCAAATTATTTACACGGAGAGGTATTAAGACGAGTAAAGAAAGGTGTCAAAAGATGTTAAAATATATCTTAAGGCCCATTTTTTTTACCGATTCGAGTTTAGAATTTGAGTTTTGTTATAGTAAAAAGTTCTCAGAAACAGACACATTTAACTTTTTTACTACAGTAAAAAATGCTCACATAAAATCACATCTTAACTCAAATTAAAAACTCAAATCAGCGAATTAAATATGCCCTAAGTTTACTCCGCCAAATTTGAGTTTTCTAAAAACCAATTTCAGTTTTCGAAAAACCACGACAATTATGTGATTATAGGAATATTCAAAGGAGAAACAATCAGAAATTTTTTTATTATATTTGCTTAGAAAAAAAGAATGTGATCACAAGAAATTCTGTACATACATTCTACTAACATATATGGGAATTTGAGAAACAATGATTAAAAATGACGTATTTGAAAAGTTTACAATAAAAGGCTAGCAGAGAAAAATATATTAACGAGAAAATTTGAAAATACATGTTCTTTTCTTAAAAGAAAAAAAAAAAAGAATAAGCAAACGTACAGGCATGTATTCAACCTCCAAAGGAGGAAGTACAAAAGATGTGCGTGTGTGTGTATTTTGTTTTTTCTCTTTTTGAAATACACAAATTGTGCTTTGATTATATTGAACAACTTAATAATTTGCAAAAAGAAAACTTTAGACATATTTGAAAAAACTTAAGGCAGTACGGCAATTAATTAATAACATATTTATTGGCGTATATGTGAGAAAATAATATTTTGGAAGATTGCATAAAAAATTTTGAAGTAGGAACTATTAGAGAAAAATTATTTTAAAGGTAAAATTAGAAGAAAAAATTATTTGGACGAGAAATTATTAAAAACATTAGATCTCTATAAAAGAAAACCCAAAAAAAAAAAAAAAAAAAAAAAAAAAAAAAAAAAGCAAAATCTTGAACCCCTCATTATTTTAGTAATATATCTGAGGGGAAAGAAAAAATAAATTTGTCTGATGCCAGATGCGGCCCTAGCAAAAACACAGACGGACAGAGGGAAAAAAGAGAGAGAAGCTTTATTGGTCAGAAGCTGAGTGTATCGTTAGGCCTCTGGTTACCAAAGTTTATTTACAAGCTCATCATCTAATGCTCAGTTTACAATGGGATTCGTGTCATTCGCAAAGGAAGACGGTTGTCAGATCGAATCTAAAATAAGGATGGCATCATTGTTGGACTTGATGCGTTTTTTAACGCATTGGTCATCATCTCGACCTACCCTGTGGAGGTTGTGATCTGTGAGAAAAATAGAGTCGTCTTGTAGTGCACACGTTGGTTATCGCCTTCGTGTGTTTACCAGTCACTCATATTTCATTGATTTTGTGTTGATTTATTTTTGTTTTCCATTTGTAATAGCGGTATTGGCTCTTATCCAGATTAATTTAGGTTATTTTTTTGTCATCCGCAAGATATGTTTATTTGCGGTTTTTGTCTAATCTTTGTGGTATGAGTGTCTCGATATCAGTTGATCGAATTGTTTCCGTCAGCTGTAGAGAATCTATCAAAGATTCATTATGTGCTATTTTTCCTCGAGCTTCGCTCGACTTTATTGATGGAACCAGTTACCGTGTTTCCTAAGTAGAAGTTATGTATATAAATTGGTATTTGTAATGTTTTTTTTTAATATTTTGGAATATATCATCCCTTTCGAAAAAAGAACAAAGAAATTGATGAGATAATTAAAAACATGTTTCATTAAAACAAAAAACTCAAGCAAGCAAGTAAGCAAGTGCAAAATCTCAAACCCCTCATCGGCCTTTCTATATATAAAATAGAAGTAATTACATAAAATACCGATTAGTGAAGCGGTAATTTTAAGAATATCAACTATTACAGAATATTACAAAAATGTCAAATAAGGCATATATGTTAGCAGATATGCCCTTATAAGTTATTTTAGAGTATGTTCCATTTATGATTAAATTTTGTTTTATGTAACCTATTTGTTTTTTCTCAAAATGTTCACATATTTACTTTCTTTTTTTTAGCTATAATTGATTGTGTGTAATTATTATTTTTTATTATAGAATCAGGACGTTTTATTCCCCTCTTAGTTTGTTTTTTAAATGTAGTCGTTTTTTTTTTTTTTTGACGGACATGGTTGAGCTCTTCTTCCTCATCATTTGTAGTTTTTTTTGTACTGAATTTATTTTTCCTGCAAGTGGGTTTGATATTTGATTGTGGCCTGATCATCCAAAGTTTGGTTTCTTTGTTTTCCATCGAAGTTGGGAAACGTCAGGTTGTTGTCACACGCCCTTGTTCCACAGGTTTGAGGTTTTTTTTTTTTTCCCCTTCATTACTTTTTGTTGCAATTTTTTGGTTTTGCAATTTTGTTTGATTATCATGATTTGATAATTGTTTTATACTTGCTTGTCATGGTCAATTTATACTCACTTATCATGGTTTGGTAATTGTTTTAGTGTAATTATTTACTGTTTCTTTGCATATAGTTTTGGGCCTGATCATCAAAAGTTTGGTTTCTTTGTTTTCCATCGAAGTTGGGAAACGTCAGGTTGTCGTCACACGCCCTTGTTCCACAGGTTTGAGGTTTTTTTTTTTTTTTCCCCCTTCATTACTTTTTGTTGCAATTTTTTGGTTTTGCAATTTTGTTTGATTATCATGATTTGATAATTGTTTTATACTTGCTTGTCATGGTCAATTTATACTCACTTATCATGGTTTGGTAATTGTTTTAGTGTAATTATTTACTGTTTCTTTGCATATAGTTTTGGGCCTGATCATCAAAAGTTTGGTTTCTTTGTTTTCCATCGAAGTTGGGAAACGTCAGGTTGTCGTCCCACGCCCTTTTTCCACAGGTTTGAGGTTTTTTTTTTTTTCCCCTTCATTACTTTTTGTTGCAATTTTTTGGTTTTGCAATTTTGTTTGATTATCATGATTTGATAATTGTTTTATACTTGCTTGTCATGGTCAATTTATACTCACTTATCATGGTTTGGTAATTGTTTTAGTGTAATTATTTACTGTCTCTTTGCATATAGTTTTGTGCTGTTTTTTTTCCCTTCTTTATTACAATTTCTATTTTATTATGGTTTATTATGGTTTATTTTTTATTGGAATATTCATTCCGAGTCATTCAAATTTCATATTCATTCTTTTACGTATTTCTTAAATCACTGCATTCATGAAATAATTTCGCATGTCTTCACATTTTCCATGTATGTTGATTGTATGATGCTTGGTTTTTTTGTCAGCATGTTTCTTAATGATGTCACAATTAAATTAATGAAAAGAGTTTTTCTGTGTGTGTTCCTTTTTAGCGTATATTCTGTTTCATAATAATTTGTTATATATTCTTTTTTATAATGATTTCAACATTTAAAATAACGAAATGATCTATTTTCTATATTTTATATATTCTCATATTTCATATGTGATTGAATATTCGTGTTTATTTTCATAATGATGACTTGACAGATTTTGTATTCTTTTTTTGGCGCAATGGAGGCGGATAATAGTATCATATCCTTAGATATTGTGACTCAATCCTTTTTTTTTAATTATTTTGTAATTGATTTTCATTTGACTTATTTCTTTTGCAATTTGTATTTTTTCATTATGGTCGGGTCATTATGTTAGAGAAAATATTTTTTTTCCGTTCATAGTTTCTTGCAAGATTTTATGTTTCTTCTTTTTTAGAATTTTTCCTTCATTATCGCATGATCATATTTCTTTTTTATTGCATTATTTTTTGATGATTTTCCTTGAATGATATTACTTCTTGTTTTGCTTTTCATTTTCATTATAATCTAGTCATTATTTTAATAAAAATACTTATTCTATGAACATATTTTTTGGTTAGGTTTTATGCGTTTTCATTATTGAAATTTTTCTTTCATTATGTCTGATCATGTTTCATCTTTATCATAATTTTTTTTTGATAAATTTCTGTGAATGATATTACTTATTGCTTTGCTTTTCATTTTTATTATAGTCTGATAATTATTTCTATAAGAAAAATTTTTAGGGCTGGTTTTGGAGTAGATGGAATGGGTGCAGAGTTGCAAAGATTTTTTTGGGTAAAATAGAAGTCACCGTTTTTAAAAGATTTTGTGCTTTATTTTTATTTTTATTTTATTTAAGAAGCTTTCCTTTTGTTTAAGACGAAAAAAGAATAATTTCATTAAAGGATGATTTTGTTTAATATTGGGGTGTTGACTTTTGTTTTAAGTCACGTGTAAGGCATGCAAACTGATAGCTAAAACTGTATATATACATGTCAAATTTTTATTTGGAGCAGATGAATGAGATATTGAAAAGAGAAAAAGAAAGAGCTCAGAAACAAAAAGAAAGGCTCTTCCTGTGAAAGTTTGTCTTTTCCTTCTAGTAAATAAAAACTCTCCCTCTAAAACGTTACTTTCTCTTCTCCTTTAAACCCTCTCTTTGTTGGCTTTACTATACAAATTATATATACAAAACATATTAATATAACTCGTGACGAACCTTACTTTTAATTATCATTATTATATTCATACTTAGATCATTTCTTAATTTCTACTATTTTTAAACTATAAACTTCTAAAATTCAGGTTACTTTTTTTTTTTCCCTTTAATAGTGAAATAAATTCTAATATACTTTGTTGAAAACATTTTCAACTTCCTACACATGGTCATACATTTGACTTATCATTTGCATACCACTATCATTCACATGCCGTTAACATGATAGCACTTGTATACATCAACATACTTTGTGACTTGAGGTTGCTAAGCATAGCCTTATTGTCTCACATACTTTACTTCCATTACATAGTTAATTTACATCCATAAATACTATTTACTAGAACATTTGGCAATGTACTCAAATTACGTGGTGCATCCATTACCCACTTGCCCACATCCCACTACTTCATCTTTTTCTGCACGCCCAGTAAACAGGTTTTAGGGAGCCAGTGCCTTACCCGAGCTTCCTACAACATGAATAAACGGGATGAGCTTTCACTCAACAAGTAACAACAAACCCCAACAAGTGCAATCAGTAATGCTTACCCATATATGCATTCATGTCATACACCCTAGCACATTTTCTAAACATTTAAAGAATTTATCGTATTATGCTTTCTTTTCTTTCATTCATCATGTTATGCTTTCTTTTCTTTCATTTCATCGTGTCATGCTTTCTTTTCATTCATTTCATCATGTTATGCTTTCTTTTCTTTCATTTCATACTTCTTTTACAACTTTCGTTCTTGTGTCATTCGTTTCTTATAACTTTTACTTCTTATGGGCCCCGTACCTGTTGTACTGTTGCACACATACCGAATGAGGAGTGGAAAAGCTACCCAAAACTAAGTCACCCATTGTTTTATTCATAATAAGCTCCCTTGTGAAGGCCGGTACAAATAGTTTTATTAACTTTTTGTCATTCATTATCTTTACTTCATACATCATCTTATTGTCATCATTTTTATCATGACAGTAATTTTAATCTTACTTTTTAACTTTTACTTCTTATGGGCCCCGTACCTATTGTACCGTTACACACATACCTCTACCTAAAACCAACTCGCCCATGGCTTTATTCATAATAACCTCGAAGACCTACAAACAGTTTTATTAACTTTTATCATTTGTCATCTTTACTTTATACATCATCTTACTGTCATAATTTCTTATCATGACAGTAATTTTAATCTTATGATCTTACTATTATTTTCTTTCTTATTATGACAGTAATTTTAGTCTTATCGTCTTACTATGATATTTTCTTATTATGACAATAATTTTAGTCATGTTATTGCATCTTAATCATTTTTGTCAATTTCTTATGAAATTAGACTTTGTATAAACGTTTGACCTTTTCGTTGACTTTAAATTTTTCGCAGATTAAAATTCTACTGCTACTCTAAGTCCATAAGCACATTCAATGCAACAAATAAGAATCAAGAAACATCTTTCACATAATAACATACATTGAACTTACAATATGCACAATTTTGTGCAACACAGAGAAATAAGCTTGTTTGTGATATAGACAAAAGAAAACTGCTGGTACTTACAGAAGTTCTGCTAAGGTCACAACTTTTGAGTCTCCAGAAACTTTACTTGATCATATAAATTTCTGATCATTAGATTTACAATTTAAGACCAGTAATTGCAACACAATTTGACTTGAGTTCGCCGTTCTGTAAATGTTATTTTCACGGAGTGCACATGTCGTGTCTAAAATCCTTGAAAAGATCTACGATTTTAACGTATGGTATTTGGACCTGTTTCAGAAATGAGCCCAAAACTTACGTCTATGGTCGTTTTTGAGAAAACAGCTATTTTACAAAAGTTGTTCGGACCAAAATTTCCTTCAACTTGATGTTGGTCACTTTTTAAAATTAAGCTTCTATCTTGGTCCTCTAGCTTAAGCAAATTCGGGTACAAGTTTTGGGTCATTATCCTAGTTTTCAATTTTGGTCCGAAACTGAAAATTTTCATCATTTTAGGTTCCCACACATCTTCGCTCACCTAATCAACTTTTT
This sequence comes from Morus notabilis, assembly GCF_000414095.1. Lineage (NCBI taxonomy): Eukaryota > Viridiplantae > Streptophyta > Magnoliopsida > Rosales > Moraceae > Morus > Morus notabilis. The sequence goes on from NW_010363083.1 coordinate 170,384, forward strand.
TTACACATCTCATTTCTCCTATTCTTCATTACAATCAGATTTGGTAAAAAATCACAAACTAAATTTCGACAGAGTTTTGCCTAATTTCTGTGTTTCCCTAGCTAACCATAGCTTGTTTTATCTGTTATTTTAACCTTTAAAGCACATATCACAACTTTTCTCATTCTTTTTATCATCATAAATATCATAAGTTTTAGGGTTTCATCACTATTATTGTAACACCCTGAAGAATTAATTGAGATTAATTAAGGTAATTGAGATTATTAGTGTGCCTAATCTGATTTAATTAATTGAGTTTAAATAATTCCAAGGTATTTAAATTATTCACAGTAATTTATTTAATCCAGAAGTGTGTATGGGCGCATTTCTGAACTGTTATATTTTACACATGTCACTTTCTTTTATTTTTCTTTTCTTTTTCTTTTTCCTTTCTTTTCCTTCCTTTTCTTTTTCTTTCCCGTGCGTTTCTCTCTCTCTCTCTCACACACACTTCCGTGCTCTCTCTCTCCCTCTCTCTCTCCCATTTGTGTCTCAAATCAAAACCGGATTCGAACCAAGAGTGATTTCAAAGAGTTTTCAACGTCAAGAGAAGGATTCGAGGTAAGATTACTGAAAGAACCTCTCTTGAATCTATGTTTTTCGGATTTCAAAACTTATTTTTGGTTCAAAACGGATTTTGATGATTTTGAGTAAAACTAGAGTAGAAATTGGAGATCTTGGGTTCTTTGGACTTGTTTTAGGACCTAGAACCCGGATCTAGTTGTTTCCCTTTGAAATATTTGGATTTGGGACTGGATTTGCAGGTTTTTGGACTGATTTTCGCGAGCTTCTCTCGCGCAGTCGATTCCACCGGTCGACCTGTGCGGTCGACCAAATTGCAGGCTGACCGGTCGACCTGTCCGGTCGACCGGTGTGCACACTACCGGTCGACCGGTAGTGTTGCACTGCTCTGTCACCGGTCGACCG
>NW_010363083.1:172151-173291 GCF_000414095.1 Morus notabilis
ATTATATCCTACTGGGCCTTTCGCTCACGTTTTATGTTTCAAATGTTTAAAACCCCTCCCCGGAGACTCTAGGAGCGGGGCACAGTAGCGGGAGTAGCTGAGTGGTGCTACGGAATGATCAAGTGAGGATTGTGTTCATCCTCTGACATAAAGTGTAAGGAATATGTAAGAATTTGTAATAAATGACATTTGAATTTACTAGACTGTGGATGATGTCTATTGTAATTGATTATTTACATGTGCATGTATGTACGATACTGTATGTCCTGTGGGGTGGAGCCCTGTGTGTCAGAGGCTCCTAGATTATGTCATTTATTTATATTTTTATGCAGTTAAGTGTGGGACCCGGTTGGGAATTTGCTCTATTAATCCCAAATCGAGTTCCATGTCACCCACCCTATTTGGGGGGCGTGACAAGAGTGGTATCAGAGCCCTAGGTCAAGAAACCCCAGGATTGTACATACATGTGTGACATCTGTAAACCACTAAATAGTCTAGTTTTATTTCAGTTGAAGGAAATGGCGCCTCGCCGTAGGCCTGCTAATCAACCGGCACAACAGAATCAAGGATTTTTGGATGCCATGTATGCTGCCTTTCAAGGCATGGCCACAAGAGCTCGAAACGAGCGGCCGGTTGAGGATAGGAAACAAGAATATTTTCAGGAATTTAGGCGTGCGCCTATCCCGTCGTTTAATAGTGAGGGAGGACCCCAGGAGGCAGAGTTCTGGATTGACTCCATAGTCAAGCATTTGAGTACTATGGGTGTCCCAGATGAATACTGGGTGGAATTTGCGGTGTACAAGATGGAAGGGTTAGCAAACACTTGGTGGAAACAGGTCAAGAGGAGAATGGATGTCGCAGGATTGACCTGGGAATAGTTTGAGACGTTGTTCAATGAACAGTACTTCCCTCAGAGTTACAGGGAAGAAAAAGCGCTAGAACTTATGTCTCTACTGCAAGGAGACATGTCTATAAGGGAATATGAGGCCAAGATTAATGACCTGTCCCGGTTTGCGCCATCTCTGGTGGAGTCTGAACACATGAGATGTCTTAAGTTTGAGAAGGGCCTCAAGAACTCTGTGAGGAGATCCTTGGTGGCTCTAAGACTTCGAAACTTCCGAGATTTGGTAGCTGCTGCTA
>NW_010363083.1:173365-173556 GCF_000414095.1 Morus notabilis
ACAGCGGAGTGGTAGAAGAAACCGCAACCAGGGGCAGATGGCTGGGGAAATGGCAAGCGGTGGCAGCAGTTCATCCGGGAGTGATAGAAATGCTCCTTACGGGCCCAGGTGTCACCATTGTGGGCAGGTGGGTCATATTAGGAGGAATTGTCCTAATCGACCGCCGGCTCAACAAGCCCAAAGTGATGCTT
>NW_010363083.1:174367-175468 GCF_000414095.1 Morus notabilis
TACCTGGTTTACCGCCAGATCGGGAGATTGAATTCTGTATTGACTTGGTCCCGGGAACGGCACCTATTTCCATCCCTCCATACCGGATGGCTCCGGCGGAGATGAAAGAATTAAGAACGCAACTTGAGGAGTTGGCAGAAAAGGGATATATCCGGAATAGTACTTCCCCTTGGGGTGCACCGGTGTTATTTGTGAAGAAGCATGACGGATCTCTTTGGTTGTGCATTGACTATCGTCAATTGAACAGGGTGACTATGAAAAATAAGTACCCATTGCCGAGGATCGATGAATTGTTCGATCAGTTGGGTGGATCACAGTTCTACTCTAAGATTGATTTGAGATCTGGGTACCATCAGCTGAAAATCAAGGAGGAAGACATTCTGAAGACTACTTTCAGAACTCGGTACGGGCACTTCGAGTTTCTGATAATGCCGTTTGGATTGACGAATGCCCCGGCTGCATTCATGGATCTAATGAACCGTGTTTTCCGGCCGTACTTGGATCGGTTCGTGATCGTCTTCATTGACGACATACTGGTTTACTCGAAGACTTGGGAAGAACATGCGCAACATTTGAAAATTGTTCTTCAGACTCTTCGAGAACACCAATTGTATGCTAAGAAGGAGAAGTGTGACTTCTGGCTGACAGAAGTAAAGTTCCTTGGGCATGTGATTTCTGGACAAGGAATTTCTGTCGATCCTTCTAAGTCGAGACTGTGCTACAGTGGGAAAGGCCGAAGAATGTAGCGGAGATTCACAGTTTTCTCGGATTGGCAGGCTATTACCGGCGTTTTGTGAAGGACTTCTCGAGCATCGTTGCACCAATGACTCAGTTGACGAGGAAGGAAGTCAGATTCGAATGGAACGCCGAATGTGAAAGTGCTTTTCAGGAATTGAAGGTCAGACTGACAAGTGCACCAGTCTTGACTATTCCTGACAGTGAAGGGCTATATGAGGTATATACTGACGCCTCGGGGAGTGGGCTAGGCTGTGTGTTGATGCAAGGTGGACGCGTTGTAGCTTACGCATCCCGACAACTAAAGCCACATGAACAGAATTACCCCACTCATGATTTGGAGCTGGCAGCAGTGATATTTGCTCT
>NW_010363083.1:176321-178164 GCF_000414095.1 Morus notabilis
AAAGCTGAGCACCAGAAGCCAGCGGGGGAGTTGCAACCTCTTCCTGTCCCTGGATGGAAATGGGAGCACATCACCATGGATTTTTTGATGGGCTACCGAGAACCGAGCTGAAGCACGATGCCATCTGGGTGGTGGTGGACAGGTTGACGAAGTCCGCGCATTTCATACCATTTTGTGTAACGTATTCTCAGAAAATTCTGTCAGAATTGTACCTGGAGCACATCGTAAGGTTACACGGAGTGCCATTGTCTATCACGTCAGATCGTGATACGTGTTTCAATGCACGGTATTGGAGGAGTTTTCAGGAAGCCATGGGAACAGATCTGAATTTTAGCACTGCATTTCATCCCCAGACAGATGGACAATCTGAAAGAGTTATTCAAATTCTGGAGGATATGCTTCGTGCTTGTATTCTGGAATTTGGTAGAAACTGGAAGAAATACCTGCATCTAGCTGAGTTCGCTTACAATAACAGCTATCAGGCCAGTATCGGTATGGCACCGTTCGAGGCATTGTATGGTCGTCCTTGTAGGTCACCTGTTTGTTGGTTAGAACCGGAGGATAGACTTACAACTGGACCGGATGTCATTCAAGAGAATGACGAGAAGATAGCTGTGATTCGAGAACGCCTGTTGTCAGCTCAAAGTCGACAGAAGAGCTATGCTGACAGAAGGCGTAGGCCTTTGGAATTCCAAGAAGGCGACTTTGTTCTGTTGAAGGTTTCCCCACGTAAGGGAGTTACTCGGTTTGGTGTGAAAGGGAAGCTTGCGCCAAGGTATATTGGACCATTCCCGATCGTGCAGCGAGTCGGTGTTGTGGCGTATCGTCTTGCCCTGCCGCCTGAATTATCTCATGTGCATGACGTGTTCCAGGTCTCCATGCTTCGGAAATGTCAACCTGATCCGGAAGCTATAGTACAATGGTATGACGTTCCGATACAGGACGACACGACGTACGATAAGGTACCGGTCCAGATTATTGACCGGAAGATGAAGAGTCTACGTCATCGTGAGATCCCATTAGTGAAAGTGTTGTGGTAGCACCATGGTGTTGAGGAAGCAACATGGGAGCTTGAAACGACGATGCAGGAACGTTATCCGCATCTGTTTGCACTTTGAGGTGAGCTTTAATTTCGGGGATGAAATTGCCTAAGGGGGGTGGAGCTGTAACACCCTGAAGAATTAATTGAGATTAATTAAGGTAATTGAGATTATTAGTGTGCCTAATCTGATTTAATTAATTGAGTTTAAATAATTCCAAGGTATTTAAATTATTCACAGTAATTTATTTAATCCAGAAGTGTGTATGGGCGCATTTCTGGACTGTTATATTTTACACATGTCACTTTCTTTTATTTTTCTTTTCTTTTCTTTTCTTTTTCTTTTTCCTTTCTTTTCCTTCCTTTTCTTTTTCTTTCCCGTGCGTTTCTCTCTCTCTCTCTCTCACACACTTCCGTGCTCTCTCTCTCCCTCTCTCTCTCTGCCATTTGTGTCTCAAATCAAAACCGGATTCAAGCCAAGAGTGATTTCAAAGAGTTTTCAACGTCAAGAGAAGGATTCGAGGTAAGATTACTGAAAGAACCTCTCTTGAATCTATGTTTTTCGGATTTCAAAACTTATTTTTGGTTCAAAACGGATTTTGATGATTTTGAGTAAAACTAGAGTAGAAATTGGAGATCTTGTGTTTTTTGGACTTGTTTTAGGACCTAGAACCCGGATCTAGTGGTTTCCCTTTGAAATATTTGGATTTGGGACTGGATTTGCAGGTTTTTTGAACTGATTTCCGCGAGTTTTCGCGAATTGGCATTCTCCACCGGTCGACCGCATCGGTCGACCGGATCTTG
>NW_010363083.1:178663-195754 GCF_000414095.1 Morus notabilis
TTAAGCAAAGAGATCTTGTGAACTGGTAATAGAGTCTATTGCTGTAAGCCTAGATAGGATGCGGAGAGTGCATCCTCGGGGGCAGAACCCGAAACCGGTCCGGGTAGGCGAGGCACTTGGTTAGGTAAGTAATTTGTACTAATTACTTGCTGAAGCCTGTAACATGGTTATTTTCAGTTATATTTCCTTTGAGAAAAAGGATGTGAGGTTCCGGCTGTTCTGTCGGGACTGAATGTCTTATTTTATTTATGTATTCAATTATTCATTCATGCGCTCATTTATTTTAAATATTTTAAATTATATTCTACTGGGCCTTTCGCTCAAGTTTTATGTTTCAAATGTCTAAAACCCCTCCCAGGAGACTCTAGGAGCGGGGCACAGTAGCGGGAGTAGCTGAGTGGTGCTACGGAACGATCAAGTGAGGATTGTGTTCATCCTCTGACATAAAGTGTAAGGAATATGTAAGAATTTGTAATAAATGACATTTGAATTTACTAGACTGTGGATGATGTCTATTGTAATTGATTATTTACATGTGCATGTATGTACGATACTGTATGTCCTGTGGGGTGGAGCCCTGTGTGTCAGAGGCTCCTGGATTATGTCGTTTATTTATATTTTTATGCAGTTAAGTGTGGGACCCGGTTGGGAATCTGCTCTATTAATCCCAAATCGAGTTCCACGTCACCCACCCCGTTTGGGGGGCGTGACAATTATCACAAGAATTTTTCATAACCAAAAACGCTAACACAAAGCCCAATAACCAAAAATTTATCCCCTGGACATTAGGTTTTTTGGTACCATTAATAACCATAAGTAAATTATCATTCTTAGCAAAAAATTTTCAATGTTCTCTACTGTTCATGGGCGTGCATCCATGGTGAAAATGAGGAGAAAAATTGAAATTTTAACTTAGAAGAGTGAATAGCAAGCTCCGGTGACGCTAATCAACTTTCATGACCGGAAAATTTATCATAATTATTGTATGAGATAAAATTTCTTGAAATCCTTTGTAATATTAATATGAATATGTTTATGATAAGTATTTGTTGATATAAATATGGAATAGCAAGTTATATGATAAAGTTTAAAAATTTATGAGGTATGATGTAGTTACCGATTTTCAGACTGTATTTAAGAATGAGGTACGGAACACTGTGTTAAACCCACAAGTGGGTAAACACATGAATATTAAGGTTAGGAAATGGAAAAGAATTGAAAAACATAATTCTAGGATTTTAGAAACAATCAGAATGAAAAACAGACGAAAAAGGGGTTCGGAGAGCCGGACCGAGAAAATTGAGGTTTTTGACCGAATAGGGTTGACCAAGTTACAATTTATTGACCAATATTCGATTAATAAGTCACCCTTGAAAGGATAGTCAAGGTTGAACAAAGTTGACTAACTATCCGAAAAACGCGGGTAAAACGCATACCGAATATGAATTTAACTGAACCAAAATAAAATAGTTATTAGAAATGGACGGTTGAGATTTAAGGTGAAAAATTAGATGAAGGGCTGAGATTGAGGCATGTGGAATGCAAGGTAGCCGGCCAAGCATAGTGAAGAAGGAAAGAAAAGAGATTTTTTGTGAAATTTTGTAAAAAGGTCCCTCAAAAGTGCTAAAATTATATTTTAGTCCTCCCACTTTATTATGTCCGGTTTTTAAGAGATAAAAATACCACCAAATGTTCATTTTTCATGCTAAGAATGGAGACAACTCAGCCAAAGAGAAAGGAAGAAAAAAAAAATTCACCCAAAGTGAGAAAAACGAGTTTTGATCAAAATTGACGAAACGACACCGCTAGTTCGCGTCACTAAGGATTTCTCTTCATTCTCTAAGGTAAATTTCGGTTATCTTTTCACTTTTTTCTACCTTGCCTGCACGTTTAAGTATGGGTAAAAGCATGAAATTTTTTTGCTTAAGATGATGATTAAGCTTGTGGTTGTTAAGAACTTCAAAATCTAGTGATTAAGGAGGAATTCTAGGTTAATTGACCTTTGTTTCTAGAAATTCTTGGTAAGGAGAATTTATGTGGAAATATGGAGAAACCCTAGAATTGTGATGTTATTGAGGATTAATGGAAAGAGAAAGAATAAGAATTGTGTTTGATGGTGGAAATAACAGATAAAATGAGCTAAGGTTAGCTCGGGATACTTAGGAAAATAGGCGGAATTCTGCTGAAATTTAGTTTGAGCATTTTGAACTAAACCGGTTTTCATAAGGAATAAGGGATTAAGATGTGAAAAGTAAGTCAATTTGATAATCGATGATGTATAGAAACTGAACACAATGAGAATTCACATATTTGGACTAAAACTGGAAATTAAGCTCATGACTGAGGAAGGTGCACGATTTTAGTGCAAATTCTTGAGATAGGGAATATTTTAGGATTGAATACCAAACATAAGGATTGTAGACCTTTCCAAATCGAACGGTTTTAGTGCAAATTTTAATATAATTATTTATCTTAGATTTTGAATTGAACGATCAGAAATTTATGTAATAGGATCGATTCACGATCGAAGTCAGAAAGCATCAAGTGAGACAAAGGACGCAACACTAGCAAAACTTATGTAAGTATCAATAGTTTTTCTTGTCTACAACACGAATAAATTTATTTCTCTATGTTGCTCAATACGAGCATATTGTAGACTAAATGTATGCTAGAATGTGAAAGATGACTTCTGAATGTTGGATACAATGTTATCCATGTATCTACAAGACTTAAGTAGCAGTAGAATTTAATTCTGTGAAAAATATGTATCGACGTCAAGTCGAGGTCAAGTTAAGACAAAAAGTTAAACTTTAACGAAAAGTCAATCTCATGACAAATTGCTCAAAAATGCACAAAGTCATAAGATTTAACTAAAGTTATCGTTTCAATTAGAGAAATTGATAAATGGTAAGAGATCAAACATCCTGTTTGTACCAGCCTTCGAAGGAAAGGTTATTATGAGACTATGAAAGAAATGAAACCGTGACTGAGTTGGATTGGTTAGCTACCACACTCGTCACTGGTTATGCACGCTATGGTACAACAGGATAGGGCCCATATGAAGTAAAAGACAACAAAATGAAAAATAGAAACCGTTCCATATAAGGGTACAGTATCTATAAAGAAGAATGAAAAGAAGGAAAAACACAATATGAAAGTCGTTCAGAACGTAAAAATACAATGTGAACGACTTAAGAGAGATGAAAACTGAACAAAGTGTGTAATGAAAGAAGAAGAACATAAGCCATACATGTCCTAGTAGTACATAGTGTCTTAGGATATATGACATGAATACATATATGGGTATGCATAATTACTGCATCTATTATGACCTATTGTTACTTGCTGAGCGAAAGCTCATGAAGTTTGTTCGTGTTGTAGGAAGCTTGGGTAAGGCACCGGCCCCCTGAAACTTGTTGCTGGGCATGCATAGAGGATGTAGCAGCGAAGTGTGGGCAAGTGGGTAATGGATGTATCACGTGTTTTGAAAACGCTGCTGAGCTTTATGTGTATAAAGTAAATAATGTTTTATGAATATAGATGAGTTATGTAACGAAAGTTGAGTTTACGAGACAGTGAGGCTCTTCATAGCAACCTCAAGTCACAAGGTATGATTAATGTATCTAAATGCTATAGCATTAACGGAATGCATAGCAAAATGCTACAACATTAAGACGTATGAATGGTTGAAAATAATTAGCCTGAATTTTTAAGAGGTTATAATTAAAAAGTAGTATTAAAAAGTAATAGAGGATGAGTAATGCTAAGTATGAACGTAGGATGATGATCAAAAGTTAGGGTCGTCACATCAACGGTAGTTTTCCACCGATTTCAATTTGAACTTATTTTTCTGACTTTGGGATTTTTTTTTCTCTCTTGGCTGAATGTTCTTTGGTTCTTTTGCATGGAAAATGAACATTTTGGTTGTATTTTTTTCCTTTTAAAACGTTCCCAAAAGAGATGAGGGACCTAGGTGTAATTTTGACACTTTCTAGGGTTTTTTTTTTTTTTTGCAAAAAAAAACTCAAAAGATCTCTTTGCTTCTCCCTTAAGTTGGCTGGCCCTTATCCTTCACTTTCCATGTGTCCTAATCTCAGCCCTCCATCTATTAATCACTTTAAACCTCAACCGTTCATTTTTAGTAACTATCTTATTCCAGTTAAGTTTAATTCCTATCCGGTGTGCGTTTTACCTATGTTTTTCGGACAGTCGGTTAACTTGGTCAACTTTACTCAACCTTGACTAACTTTTCAAGACTGACCTATTGGCCGACTCTTAGTCAACAAATTTTGACTCGGTCAACCCTAATCGGTCGAAAACCCTATTTTCTCGATTCGGCCCTCCGAATCTCTTTTTCGTCAATTTTTCATTCTGATTGTTTCTAAAACCCACCCTAGAATTGATGTTTTTTAATTCTTTTTCATTTCTTAAACTTAATATTCATGTGTTTGTCTTTTTATGGGAATAACACAACATTCCGTGCTTTTTTCTTGATTACGGTCTGAAATTCGGTAACTGCATTATAGTTTAAAATTTTTTGACTTTTAGCTTGTACTTTGCTATTCAATATTAATATCAACAAATACTTATCATAAAAGTATTCATATTTATAATACAGAGAATTCAAAGAAATTTCATGTTATAGAATAATTTTTTCAAAAAATTTTCCGATCATGACAACCACACACACATATATACATGTATATATATACACGTCCACATAAGACACATCCAGACCAATATACATATATAAATACATTAATTGCAATTATGTCCCCAGTTTTCTAAATATACATATATTTACCCTATTATATATTAATTTACTACACCCTTATTTTTCTAAATATTTTGTTGGTTTTTCTCCTTATTTTTTGTTATCTAAAAACTAACTTGATATGTGGGTAGCGTTATCAAACTACCCACGTTGTCTCTAACTAGTACGAAGTGTTGTGTAATTTCTGACCGCATATTTTAATTTCCAGAAGGTATTGTTATACGTAACCGCTTGTCTAACTTTTTTTTTATGAGAAGTGTCGTTTTATGCGACCGTTCGTTTTAATTATTTTATTTATGTTGATCTTTTAATCTATTTTAGTTTTTCTTTTAATCTATTATTATTGCTCTTAAATCACACTTTAAATAATCATTAAGTGTATTCCTGCACAAAGCTAAAAAAAAAATCATATGGATAAGAGAGAGAGAGAGAGCTCTCCACTCCATTATCTTTCCATTCCAAATACAATATATAATTCACAGTGAAATCCAGCTCCGAACTCCTTCAAAGAGGACATACCACTAACCACTAATATTTTCTGATCGGCTCCACACGCTTCCACTAATAAAAGATTAATTGATTAAACGGCCTAGTATTCAATAAAACATATCACAAGTGAAAAAAAAAAAAAGCAAATTGGTCTTGGGCTTAGCAAAGTTTATCTATAAATACCAACCAATATGTTGCATATATTGGTATCAAGGACTAAACTAAGAGAGTGAACGTATAAGAAAGTGATCAATTGGTGGGTTTTAGTTTTTCTTGTCTATATTGCAATATGGAAGCCATACAACTAGCCTTTCTTGTGATTCTAGCGATGGGTATGCCTGCAAACGGTCAACTAAAAACTGGGTTTTACTTTTCTTCATGTCCAAAAGTAGAGAATATAGTCAGGTCCACCGTTGCATCACACTTCAACAAAGATCCCTCCGTCGCACCCGGCTTGCTTCGGCTTCATTTCCATGACTGCTTTGTTCAGGTTTCTTCCTCATTAACTCTTCTATGATCATGTCCTCACATGTGTTTAATAAAAACACTTATTTGTGCACCCCAAAAACTTGATTAATACTGGGCATGTTTAGTACACCATATAAGCATTCCATATTGTATTGTTTAATAGTAATACAATGTTTGGTGACACTTATATATTATATAATTTAATACTAGATTTAAAATTAATACAATACAAAGTGTGATATCTAATACCGAAAAAAAACCTATGTACTAGACCGTATTATACAATTTAACTTAAAATATCATATTAAAAATATATAAAATATTTCACAAATATCAAGGTTTGGGGTTGGGTTTTGGGACCGATATTATGGTTGAGTTTCGGGATTAGGGTGATGTTGGGTTTGTTTTTCAAAAAAATATATTTTGGCCCCTATGCTTTTCAAAAATTATATTTTTGACCCCTAACCTTTTTAAAAATGATGTTTTCACCCGAATTAAATTTTTCAAAATTATATTTTTGCCCCTTAATTTTTTTAAAATTATAATTTGACCCTATTTTTCAAATTTTTTTTTTTGTAAAAAGACCGCTATGTAACAACTCTACTTTCTCCCAAATGTTGGGTTCGGGTCGAGATTACAGTCGAATTAGGTTATGTTTAGGCTTAAATTTTATCTTATTATAAACTAATACATAAATAGATTATAATGATAAAAATAGTATAATATTTAATAATACCACCAACCAAACACTGTATCCTATAAAAATTATACAATGTATTACAATACTATACGATAAAATAGAGTACAATATAATATAATACGGTGCACCAAACATGCACTTATAAATAAGTACTTTTATGCAGGGTTGTGATGGTTCGGTCATGATTTCTGGATCCGCTTCCGAAAGGACTGCATTTGCTAACTTGGGACTAAGAGGATTTGAAGTGATTGATGATGCGAAAGAACAACTAGAGGCTTTGTGCCCTGGTGTTGTCTCTTGTGCTGATATACTTGCATTAGCTGCTCGTGACGCTGTTGACTTGGTAATATATACATATATATATATATATATTCGATTATACTCTACTATATATATTTTTCAATTATACTTGTATGAAATACTTCCAGTAAGGGCAGGATTAAAAAAAAGGTTAATTTCAATTCTGGCCCCAAAAAAATAGAGTTTGTCTTATTTTGCTCCTTACATTTGAGATTGGCACGAAACTGGTCCCTAAACTTTTCATGTATTACAAGTTTGGTACTTCCGTTAATTGAACAACATTTTTTAAACAACTTTAATCACACACGAGTCTGGTGACTAGTAGATAAAAGAAAATGTAGGACAGCTAGCGATGGTAATCCGGGGTTGCTAGAAAAAGAAAAGGTGACATTTAGGGTTAGATCAGGAAAGAAAAAATTGTGCGTTTTAGATTATTTTACGAAGTTTTGGAGTCCACTTAGTTCAAGTTTATTGTAATACCTTTATCAAGCAGTCACATGATCCCCATGCACTTAAAATTAACTTTTATTTCAAATATAAAATTACATGATTAATGGATTTTGTTTAATGGGGTGTTCTTGCTTGGTTATGGCAGAGTGATGGTCCAAGCTGGTCAGTGCCCACAGGTAGAAGAGATGGGAGGGTGTCTTTGGCATCCCAAGTCTCTAATTTGCCTTCTCCTCTTGATTCAATACCTGTTCAGCTCCAAAAGTTTGCTGCTAAAGGCCTTGACGATCATGATCTTGTAACGCTAGTTGGTATGACACCCTGACTTTATTGTGCATGCACACTACAATTATATTTACTTTTAAATTAAGGAATATAACATCATATAACACTACATAACATCATGACTTAATAGGTGATTGACACTACAATTATAGTTACTTTTAAAGGGAATATAACAACATAGCATGAGACTATTTAACTCCATAACTTAATTGTGCATAGGCACTATTGTTATATTTGTGGATATAAATAAAGTGAGTCCATATCAAATGTGGCACCATTTGTTTTTTTGAGCACCACGTAATACTTGGTCAGCATTAATATTGCTCGAGTTCTGCAACAATTTGAGTCAACAATTAATGTTAATTCCGAACTTTGTTCTAGGTTACAGCAGTAGATGGGGTCCAAAAACTTTTAATATAAATTGATAATTTTCTTTATTATTTGGAAGTAAAGTCGCGTCCACTGCCACAGATGTCAACAACATTAATGGTAGGGATTAATAGTACTGACCTTTTTTTTTTTTTTTAAACAGCAATTAATTAACTTTTCGTTTAGTTTCATAAGAAAAAAGTTTAAATATTGGACAGAATACACAATAATTAATGATAAATTTAATGATTTATCACTGATTTGTCAGCATCAACTAATAATTAATTTATATTGGTTAGTAATTAATCAATTTCAATCAATAAATTACCAATTGGTAAATTAATAATAAATTGATTTATCACTGATTAGCTACCATAAGAAAATAGTCATTTTCGTAAAAATAAAAAATAACATTTATCTAAAACAAAATAAAAAGATCGGTCATTTATTAAAAATAGTGGCCAACAGGAGTTTGCCTGATTTTCCCAATTCATAACTATTTGTTAATCTGTTTTTGTTTAGGGGCACATACCATAGGCCAAACCAGCTGCAGATTCATGAGTTACCGTCTCTACAACTTCACATCTACCGGCAACTCCGACCCAACCATAAACCCATCATTCCTTTCACAGCTCCAAACCATTTGCCCCAAAAATGACGATGGCTCACAAAGAATTGCTTTGGACAAGGACAGTCAAACCAATTTTGATGTCAGTTTTTTCAAGAACGTGCGTGATGGGAATGGAGTTTTGGAGTCGGATCAGAGGCTGTGGGGAGACCAAGAAACTCGCCGGATTGTCCAGAATTATGCGGGCAACATTAGGGGATTGTTGGGTTTTAGATTTGATTATGAGTTTTCTAAAGCTATGGTTAAAATGGGCGCTATTGAGGTGAAAACTGGCTACCAAGGAGAGATTAGAAAAGTGTGTTCCAAAGTCAATTAATTAATTACATACATAATATTGTAATACATAAAGAACCTGCATGTTTTGTTGATAGCTGATAGGTGTGTTGCAAAGAAGACAACAAAAAATGTTTAAGAACTTAATGGATTGTTAAATTTGCTACTTGTGACATGGATTTTGAATAAAAATAAACAGAAATTGCACTACCAATTTAAAAATAAGTAATTCTATATAATTCGATTTGCACTTAAATCGGGATTAGAGGTGGGAGGGAGAGGCACTGCGTTGCCCACCCCACTTCTAATTCCGATTCGACTTCTAATCGGGATGAACAACATTTTTCTATAATAAACCTAGTTTAGGGATCGTGCATGTGCCATGTAGTGTGTCATATGATAGAAAACAAAAAATTGTTGGGTGAATTATTTACATGGAGAGGTATTAAGACGATTAAAGAAAGTTATCAAAAGATGTTAGAATATATCGTAAGTTTACTCCTCCCAATTTGAGTTTTCTAAAAACCACGACAATTATGGGATTATAGGAGTATTCAAAGGAGAAACAATCAGAAATTTTATTATATTTGTTCAGAAAAAAAAGAATGTGATTATAAGAAAATCTGTACATATATTCTACTATATGGGAATTTGAGAAACAATGATTAAAAATGACGTATTTGAAAAGTTTACAATAAAAGGCTAGCATATATAGAAAAAATATATTAACGAGAAAATTTGAAAATACATGTTTTTTTCTTAAAAGAAAAAAAAAAGAATAAGCAAACATACAACCATGTATTCAACCTCCAAAGGACGAAGTACAAAAGATGTGTGTGTGTGTGTGTGTGTGTTTTTTTTTTTTTTTCTTTTGAAATACAAAAGTTGTGTTTTGATTGAACAACTTAAATAATTTACAAAAAGAAACCTTTAGACGCATTTGAAAAAACTTAAGGCAGTAGGGCAATTAATTAATAACATGTTTATTAGCGCATATTTGAGAAAATAATATTTTGGAAGATTGCATAAAAAATTTTGAAGTAAGAACTATTCTATTTGTTAATTGGGTAATTATCAATCTAGTATCATTGCATAAACCTTGTGACTGATTAAGAATTCCTAGTAACATAATAAGAATTTTAAGTTTCAGTTTTAGTTCACGTGGTGGTAAGCTATTGAAATTTAGTGTGTGCAAAAATTCGAGCGGATATAAAAGATTTAATTCATCAAGGTTTCTAGAAGAAGAGATAATTGTATAATAACTATAATAAATTTTTTCTTCTGTAGGCACTAAAGATAATATGTAATCATTTATTTCATCTGTAGTTTTATTTCTAGGTGTTACAATTGCACGGATTTTAATATAGTTAATACTTTTATAATTGTTTTGAAATCATCATATATTGTGTCCGAAATATATTTAATAAGATTTTTATCATATTGTATTAAATATTGTTCAGGTATATTAATCCAGGTAGCATCTTTATTTCTAGGACCTTTTATTCCATCAATCGTTCCATTTCCTATATTTAATATCCATTCAGACAATTTAGCAATTTCAGTTTGTTCATCAACAAAGGTGTATGGAATTTTTTAATCTCATATTTTCTGTCAATGGTAATACACGAAAATATGTCCAAAGATAAGAATTACTTATACTTGCATCAATAATGTTATCTTTTGTACCTCTTGGAATAATAGGTAAAATTTGCCTAAAGTCACCACCTAAAATAACTGTCATTCCTCCAAAAGGACGACTAAAATTATTTATGAGAGCTTGCATTGTTTTATCTAAAGCTTCAAAACAATATTTATTATTCATTGGTGCTTCATCCCATAATATTAAAGTCGTTTTCTCTATTAATTTTGCTAACTGAGTATTTTTTGTAATTTGACGTGTTGAAAATTTGTCAACTAAAAGAGGGATACGAAATCTTGAATGTGCAGTACGACCTTTTGGTAAAAGTAATGACGCTATTCCAGATAATGCTACTGCTAGTACTATTTCACCATTTGATCTAATTTTGCTAATAAGTGTTTCCTGTACCTCCATATCCATATGTGAAAAATAAGTTATCACATTTATTTTTATGTGAGTTTAAAATTTCATTATAGATATAATATTGTTCATAATATAAATTACTAACTAAATTTTTATTATCTTCTTTTAATTTGTTTCCATCATAATACAGTTCTTCTCCTAAAATTTAATTATCTAAATCTTCAATTAATGATTGAGTTGGAAGTGATAGATTAAAATGTGTTAAAGAAGATGAATTTAAATTTAATAATTTTTCTAATTCATATAATACAAAATTATATAATTTATTTTTTGGGATTTCAAATTTTGAATTGTTAAATAATTTCTTAATTTATACACAATATCGTCACACTTTAATTTCCAATGATTTTCTAATAATTTTATTTGATCAGATACATTACAAAATAATAATATAATAGTAAAAAGTTGACGAAATTGGGTAGATGTTGACGAAAAATGACACTTCTTTAATTGATTCATTTCATTCTTTATCATCTCCTAATAAGCCTAATGCATGACAGGCTTTTTAGTATGTTGGATAATTAATATTTTAATTAATTGTCCGAAGTGATTCATAAGTTTTTGCACCTTTTTGATGATTTAATAATAATTTTAAATAAAATAATTCACTAGAACTGAGAGGAATATGAAATATTCTTCTTATAGCATGTCCACTCTGTTGTTATGTCCAAATTTTGTCTCTATGTTTCCAAACCCATTTTGTTGGAAATTCTATGTATGTAAGTTGTCGAGCCTTTTCATTTATTTTATTAATTTGTATCCATTTAGTTAAAGCTATTTTTTTTGTTTTGCAGTAAATTAATTATATTATGTAATTATTGATTTTTATTAAATGTATTGTTATGCATGTTTGGTAAATAAATTAAAAGTTATTGAATAGCTGGATTTCTATGATGAACTGAGTTTTCAAATAATCTCCAAATTGCTTCATAAGGTGTAATATATCAACAGTTAATATGTGTTTTTATTTCATCAATTTCTTTACAATTTGTTTCGCCAGTATTTTTTGTAATGCTATTATTTTCGATAACAACTCTTATTCTGTTTGGCCCTTTTGTTAAATATTAAATAAATATTTTATGAGCATAGATTGAGAGCATATTTCAACATTAATATGAGCTTGATATTTTATACACAGAGTACAATTATATGGAACAATAAATTTATTATCAAGTTGAATTTAGTGCCGAAAGTTTGGGTCGTTAGGCCTGCCAGAGGCCCAAATTTTTCAGGCTCGGTGGGCAAGGACCCATGGCTGCCCGTCCAAGCACTAAAGCGGGCTCGGGCTGCCTGAGAAAAAACCGCATGGCGGAAGCCCGTCGCCGAATTGCCGCTTCCGCAAACGACTTTCTTTTTCCCTCTGGCCCAAATGGCCGATCAACGGCTAGCTTTTCAAATTTTGGTGCCCGACCCGACCCGCTGCCCGAATGCCTGACCCCTAACGGGTCTTTTTTTTACTGTTGCCTGATTTTCTGCCCGAACTCGACCCGCTGAGTGCAAAACTAGCTATTGGATCTGAATTTTGGGGGAAAAAATCAATTTTTTAACCCAAAAATTTCCCTATAAATACCCCCCCTCCCCCAAACATTTTCCTTACCCAAACTCTCTCAATCTCTCTCAATTTCTCCCAATCTCTCTCAATCTCTCAAATCTCTCTCACAATTTTTCCAAAAACTTACACAATATCCTAAAGCTCTCTCTTTCTCTCTCTCAAATCGCTCTTATTTTTTATTATGGTTTCTTTTAGTTACAGTGGTATTCCTGTTGATGCCCAACAGAACGTGGAAGAAGGGTAATTTCTGACTAATGAATTTATTACGCAGGAATCAGAAACATAAGCAACTGAGAAACCTGAAAATCCAAGCCGTGGTGGACGTAGTGGAGGTCGTGGTCGCAAAGGTGGTGGGCGTAGAGTAGAGGCAAGTGCAAGTGCTACAACAAGTGTTGCAAGCTCCAAGAGGAAATGCAAGCGCAGCTCAACAGTTTGGGATCACTTTGACACAATTGAGGAGGTCGACAATGACGGTAACACTAAACACATAGCTTAATGTAAATATTGTTATTCTAAATTTCAAGGTGACACCATTCACGACACAACACACTTGAGATGACACGCTGAAAAGTGTCTTCAAAAGCGTGGCCAAACCGGTGGAGCCGAACTCCGCCAAACACAATTATCTTTTGATCGCACAACCGGTGGTCTAACCACCTGGAAATACCATCCATAAGTAGATCATATGGAAGTTGCACGAATGATAGCTGTGTTAGATCAACCACTTAGTTTTGTAGAGCATCCTAATTGGCAGCGATATATTAAAGTTGTACACAATCCTAATGCACAGTTTACTTCAAAAACTACTCTTAGGAAAGATTTGTTAAAAGTATTTAAACAAGAAAAAGAAGCATTAATAAACCTTTTACACTCTACTAGCGGCTGTGTTGCATTAACGGCGGACATTTGGTCTACCATTGCCAACAAAGAATATTTATCTGTAGCCGGACATTACTTTAAAGGCTTCGATTTAAATAAGAGAATATTAGGTTTTAAATGTGTTCTAGGATCACATAGCGCCAATTTAATATATAATAGAATTTTAAATGTAATTGATGAATATGGATTAAGAGATAAAGAGATGGCTATAACATTAGATAATGCTAGTGCAAATACTAAAGTAATTGAATATTTTGAAAATGAATTAAGTTTATTCAGTGATGGTTTCATTTTTCACCAACGTTGTGCATACCATGTAATTAATTTAATAGTTAAATCCAGTTTAAAATTAATGTCTATTCTTATAAAAGCAATTAGAGATAGTATTGCATAGATTCAAGGTAGTAACTCATGCGAATAAGATTGGTTTAGGTTCTTACAAGTACTAAATCTAATTCCTAGAGTATTAGCCCTAGATATGCCTGTAAGAAGGAATTCAACTTATATAATGCTTCAACAATACATCTCCTATAAGGATGCTATAACAAACTATATTAGTGCAAAATTAGAAGCATGACGTATAGATGTATATGATCTGCAAATTGTCAAAATTTTGTATCAATTTTTATGTAGGTTTCTTGAGGTTACTTTAAAACTTAGTGGAACATATTACCCAACATCACCTTTAGCTTTAGATGAATTTTTAAGAATTAGTATTTATTTAGTGAATATAGGAAGAACTCAATTTTAGAAGTTCCTATCACTTTTATGAAAAAGAAATTTAAAAAATATTGGTCTAAATTGGCAATGTTATATGGTTTTGGTACTATTTTTAATCCTAGATTAAAATTAGAAGGTTTAGAAAGCGGTTTATAAAACTTAGGTGAATGTTTAGGCATCGATTGTTCTAACCAATTTCCTAAAATAAAGGAAAAAATATTTTCTCTCTATAGTAAATATGAGAATAGGTCTAGAAACACAAACTCTGGAGTACAAGAACCGCAACAAAGAGATGAAAAGCCGCATTCATTCATGAATGTTTTCGAGTTAAAGAAGATAATGACTCAAACAGAAGCTAGGAGTGGATCTTCATAAACAGGTGGTGGCGGCGGCGACAGCTTCAACGAGCTTATGGCGTACCTCAGTGAGAGCTTAGTAGTCGATGATAGTGGAGATTTGTTTGATTTAGTTCAATGGTGGAGGGCACGAGCATTAACTTGGCCAGTCCTAACTCGAATGGCGATGGATATTTTTTCAATCCCAGTCTCCACTATTTCATCTGAACAAGTCTTCAGTACGACCAGACAAATACTTGAGGAATGCCGAAACACATTGCAAAGGGACTTTGTTGAAGCTTTGGTGTGCATTAAGGATTTGGATCGTATTGATCAACGTTTACAAGGCACAATTTCGCCGGCAAGCCAGGAATAGATAGATGAATTTAATGGATAGATGATCAAATTAAATTATAATTTCTAAACATTTATTTGCTTTGGACATTGTAATTGTAATATTTAGACTTTGTAAGTTTTTAAAATTTGTAATTCATCACAAAATGATTGCACTCTTTTTTCCTTACCAAGTTTTTATCCCAATTAGATTTTTCTTGGTAAGGTTTTTAATGAGGCAATCATGAATTACAAATTTAAAAATTAATATACAAAATTAATTTTTAAAATTGTGTTAATATAGTGTTTGTTGATTTTAATTTTTATATAATTTTAACATACAATAACTTAATAATTATTTATGTAAAAATACAATTATTATATATAATATATATACAATATTATAAAAATTAAAAAATATAATAAAAATATTTATTTTTTTCGGGCACATTTAGGCGGGCTTGAGTAGCCAAAACTAGGCCCACGGCCCATCCATGGGACTTCTCGGGCTCGGGTGGGCGGCGTGAAATATTTAGGCGGGCGGGTTCGGGTGTCGGGCCCAAATTTAATTTTTTCAGGCGGTCGCAGGCGGCCCGTCCAAAGTTCCAGCATTAGTTGAATTCCTTCTTTAATAATATTAAAAGTAGTGTCTCTACGTCAGTAATTAACAAAACCATTTTCTTCAATGGTTGTTTCATTTTTGTATTATTTAGGGATTTTTTTTTGTACATATTGAGTTTTTCATAGCCTAATGGATCAATTTCTGGATTTAGAATTTCTGCTGAAATAATTTTGTCTATTTGTATAGGATCTCAATATTTGTATTATGTATGTAGCCAAAATAACATGTGACAATGTGGGAGACCACATTTTTGAAATTCGACAACATATAAATCTACAATAATACAAAAAAATAAGACAACAAAAAAGTTAGAAACAAATCTTAAAAAAATTTAATATTTTTTTCAAATAGTAAACATATAGAATATAAAGTCTTGTGGCAGAGTAGAATATTGTACCTGCTATTATGGGTCCAAAATTTTTTTCTGCTTTTATTGTACGCATTAAATGATCTAATTTTATCCTGAAAACTCTACTTCCGATATCTGGTGTATCATTAGATTTTTATCCTAGAATTAAAGCTATGGCTCGTGTAATTTCTGGCCACTTAGGATTGCATGTAAAAGTTAAAAATAGATCAGGATTTTCGTAATATCTACATATTGCCATTGCATCTTGATAGTTTTGAATCATATATCTTGGACTTCCAGTATGAAATGATGGTAAAATAATTCTTTTTTCAATTGCTTGTGGGTCAATATTACCTCTAGTTATAGCATCTTGAATACCTTTATAAATTTTAGATCTTAAACTAGTTTGCTTCTGTCTAACATAGTCTAATTGATCTTCTTCAACAGTAGCATAGGCATCTGTAATATATTGTTGGAAGAGTCTTCTACTTTGAAACAATGTAATTCCTTCATGTAAACGTTGTTGTAATTGAAAAGCATAAAACGGTCTCATTGAAATTCATTTTTTACATGGTTTTGTTCCTATAAAATCTGGATTCCATCTTATATCAATTCTATATCCATCTTCACCATAAGGAAATAATAAATGCCATATAAGAAGGATGAAGTTTATTAATTCTTTGTAATTCTTGTTGGGAATGGTGTCCTAGAAGCATAAGATGTAATAGGATATTTATTATTTATTTAATAAAAGAGTTTATTCATCATTTTATGTGTATATATTTGTGAATATTTTATGAATATCAATGAAAATTCTATGATTATTTATGTAACCTTAAACATTGTATATAAGTGTTATATACGAGAGGATAACGTTTAAGGATAATAATCAAAAAGCAATGTTCATAATGAATTTAATTAAAGTTTGAAATCTTTAATTAAAACATTATTAATACATGTCATTCCCATTTAGAATGGAACCGTGTTATCCGCACTGTTAATATGTCGAGATATTGAATGAGTGTATTTCGCATAATGAGATTATGTGGAACAAGGACACAAACACAATATGAATTTCTAATAATTTTTGTTAAGTATAGAAATTCTAATTGAGTCTACCGATGGTCATATATAGAATGATCTTAATCCTGAGTTCTTAACAGACTCCTATTTATGGATTTGTGTCTTTTGATTTACTCGGTACGGATTCTGAGATCTTGAATCCTATTCCTTGTATTTTGGAGACGTGATGAAGTAGGTAGCCGGGAATGTTATTACACGAGATGGAATCCATTCCTTCTTAAGAAAGAAGTAGATAAATAATTCTCTTAAGGGTTGATTCGGTACTTGGACTAGTAGGAGCTCCGATTCATGAATGTGTTTTATGAATCACTGTCCATTAGAGAATCAATGGTACTCAAGGATAAAGAAGTAATTAGAGAGGTTAACGGAGAATTATTTATGGAGGATTGATCTATATGCAATGACTATATCAAATGGACACTT
>NW_010363083.1:195986-221179 GCF_000414095.1 Morus notabilis
TTAGAATTCAAATTAATTTAAGTTTGACTTAAATTGGAATTTGAATTTGAGTCAAAAATGGACTACGAGATAAATGATGATTTTCTCTTCCTTCCCTATATGATATTGGCGCCTACACAGGGATAAAATCCCCTTAGAATGGCCGGCCATAAGGGATAGAGAAAAAGAGGATATTTTGTTCAAAAATTCAAATAAGAGATAATTGACAAGCTTTATCTTGGAGATAGAGATTGGATTCCTTCTAGAATTTTGACTTCTACTCTATAAATAAGAGAATAGTAGAAAATTGTGGACACAATTTTTGAGACAATTTTTGAAACAATTTTTCAGCCCTAATTGTTAAGGCTGGCTGAAATTCCCTTGGTAGAAAGGAAGGAAAAAATTTTTCTCTAAAAATTCCACATCGTGCATGCGTTGGTGTTTGTAGAAATTCAAGTGTTTATTGTAACCCGTTTTGTCTCATGGGTGCCCACACACACGTCTTCGTAGATTCTAAGAATTAACGTGGAAGACATTGGTTTTCTAAACACAAAGCTTTGGAGCAAGAATTTTTCGAGGTCAAAGAACTCAAGTTATCATCTGAGTCGGCCTCCAGGTATTTTTCCTAATTGAGTTTTTAATAAATGAATTAATGAGATTAATTTATTCGTGCATAAATTAATATAATCTATAGAGTATCTCAAAGGTTTTATGAAAATTTTTGTTATACACAATCCGCTCCCCCCCCCCCCCCCCCCCCCTCCACGCTTTCGCATCCGAATTCGATCTCTTCCTTTTTCATATTCACCGATATCTCCAACAATTAACGCTCCTATATCTATTGAACTTGGAAGATCGTATTGTATACTATCTCCTTCACGTCTACCTATTAGTCTTAATTTCATTGATTGTGTTTTATCATCATTGTAAAATTTTTTAACAATTTTGAATAATTTAAATATTATATTTATTTCAACTAACATTGTTATTAATTTTGCAGTAATAATTTCATTCAAATCATTTGAAATGTTGTTTAATGTAAATACTAACATTCTATTTTGGATTTCAATTTCTGTGTCATAAATATATAGTTGTGTAAATTTTGGAGGATTATTATCAACTTGAAGTAAAGATCCCATTAAATGATGTATTTGACCACTAATCTTAAATACATAAGGTCACAATGTTTCATTAATATTTGATTCAATATTTACTCCAAATGATGTGAAAGAAAACATAGAATTATACATTTTAATATTTTTTCTGAAATGTGTGCTTAAAGTTCCACCACAATAGTTTAGTAATTCATCTAAAATCAATGGTGTTTTTCTTTTAAACGGCAATTTAATTTTTCCATTTTGGCTACATAAAGAATATCTATATGGATATCACTACTACAATTTGAGCCATTTGCGACGACAATTGTCGTTGCAAATAAGTAAATATTTTTGATGACATAACAACGAAAATACATTTCGTATAACAAAAAAATATTATCGTCGCTAAAAACTCACACATCGTCGAAAATATGTAGTTGGCGGTAAATGTTGTCTGGCGCCAATGTTTGCCGCCAAAATAACATTATTTGCAATGACTTATCGTCGCAAGTAATTCACTATTTACGACGACAATTATATGTGTCAACAATTACAGGTGTCATCGCAAAAACTAATTTTGTATTCCCTCGCTGAAATAAACGGCTGGGAAATTGGGCAGTTTCTCAAAACTTATTTGCGATGACAATTATATGTGTGTCGTCACAAATAATAATTTCATAACCTTCCTTATACATATTAAATAATTAAATTATATTTACGACGACATGTGTCGTCGCAAATAATGTTAAGTTATATTTGTGACGACATGTCGTCGCAAATATGCTTTTTGGTCTTTGCAAAAAACTCTGTCTATATGCTTACGATCAAAGCCTCCTCCTCCATTTTTTTTTATCTCTCTCTCTCTCTCTCTATCTCTCTCGGCCTCTCCCCAATTTTCTCCCGTTTTCTGACCCCAAACTCCCAAAATCTCCATCTATTCTCTTCTAAATCCTTACCAAATCAACATTATTATAAGTTTTAATTTTTTTTTCATCAAAAAAATCCTAAAATCTCACCGTCAAAGTCCACCGTAGCCGCCCTTGCCGTTTGCCCCTCTTAATCTTACCGTTTTCAGCCCCTGTTTTAGTAGGTTTGAACTTTGTAAGTCTTTGCATATTTATTGTATTTTTTAGTTTAAAATGTTTGAGTTTTTTGTTGTTTGAATTTTGTATAATTATGGATTTTAAATTTTAAATTTTGATTTATAGATTTTATTATTAGTATATAATTGAAGTTTGGATTATACATATTGAATTTTGGATTATGAATTTTGAGATTGTTGAAATTTGGTATTGAGATTGTTGAAATTTTAAGATTATAATTTAATTTAGAATAAAATTTAAAGTTTTGATAATTCTTCTGGGTGACACATCTTGTAGTTATGGTGTGTCGAAATCTTTTAAAAGTTATTTTTTTTACAGGTTTAAATTTTTGGTTAGTAAGAAAAATATGTTGTTATGATGCCGAAGTTTTATTAAAACCTATTAATTTTAAGAATTTCATTAATAAGATTTAATTATATTAATAGAATGTAAATTAAAAATTAATTATAAACATTATGAGTGTAATAATAATAAAATAAATTATTCACAAAAATTGATAAAATTTATAAAGTTGAAACATGAAATATAAAACTTTTTTTATGAACGTGACTATATAGTCATAAGAAAACATGAAGAATGATTGAATGTGTGATGACCCTAACTTTTGATCATCATCTTACGTTCATACTTAACCCACTTCCTAACCTCTATTCCTCTAGAATGATAAACTACTAAAATTCATGCCCATATTTTTTCTTTTTCTTACGAGGGTAAGATAACAATATACATGTATACTTTGTTGTAATAAAACTTTAAGACCAGTTCCTAGACTTGATCACGCATTTAAACTATTCTTCACATGCCATCAACATTCATAGGCTATTATCATAGTAGCCTTTTAGGTACTCGAAGATACCTCGTACTTAAGTTTACAAAACATAACTTGAAAGTCACATAAACTTCACATTTACTACATAATCATGATAATTTTACATCCGTAGTTCTTATTTACATTATACACAATTTTACAGAGTCTTCAAATCCGCAGTGTGTCCATCACCCACTTGCCCATACTCTGCTGCTACATCCCCTATGCATGCCCAGCAACAAGTTTTAAGGAGCCGGTGCCTTACCCGAGCTTCTTACAAAATGAGCAAAATTAATGAGCTTTCGCTCAGCAAGTAACAATAGGTCATAATAAATGCAACAATTATACATACCCATATATGCATTCATGTCATATATCCTAAGACATTCTGTACTTCTAGAATGTATATCGCTTATGTTCTTCTTCTTTCATCACATACTTTGTTTAGGTTCCATCTCTTTCTAGTCGTTCACATTGTATTCTCATGTTCTGAACGGCATTCATATTGTGTTTTTCTTTCTTTTCATTCTTCTTTATGAATACCGTACCCTTATATGGTACGGTTTTGTTTTTATTTTTTTATTTTTTTGTCTTTTACTTCAGGGCCCTATCCAGTTGTACCATAGCACGCATAACCAGTGAGGAGTGGGGTAGCTAACCAATCCAGTGTAGTCACGGTTTCATTTCTTTCATAATCATAATAACCTTTCCTTCAAAGGCTGGTACAAACAGGATGTTTGATTTCTTATCGTTTGTCAACTTTCTCATTAAAACAGTAACTATAGTTAAATCTTATGACTTTGTGCATTTTTGAGCAATTTATCATGAAATTGACTTTTCATTAAAGTTTAACCTTTTCTACTATCTTGACCTCGACTTGACAATGATACATACTTTTCACAGAATAAAGTTCTACAGCTACTTAAGTCTCGTAATTACATGCATAACAGTGCATCTAACATTTTGGAATACATCTTTCACATCCTAGCATACATTTAGTCTACAACATGCTCGGATTGAGCAACATAAAGGAATAAGTTTATTCACGTCATAGACAAGGGAAACTACTAATACTTACAGAAGTTTCACTAATGTTGCGTCCTTTGTCTCACTTGATGCTTTCCGACTTCGATCGATAATTGATCCTATTGCATAATTTACGATCGTTAGATTCAAAATCTAAGATCAATAATTACATTAAAATTTAATTTGGAAAGGTCTATAATCCTTATGTTTGGTATTCAATCCTAAAATATTTTCTATTTCAACAATGTGCACCAAACCCATGCACCTTTCTCCATCATGGGCCTAATTTTCAGTTTTGATCTAAAACTGTGAATTCTCATCGTTTTAGATTTCTATACATCACCGATTATCGAATCGACTTACTTTTCACATCTTAATCTCTTATTCCTCATGAAAACCAGTTTAGTTCAAAATGCTCAAACTAAATTTCGGCAAAGTTCCGCATACTTTTCTAGATTTCCCGAGCTAACCTTAGCTCGTTTTATCCCTTGTTTCCACGGTCAAACACAATTCACATTCTTTCTCTTTCAATTACACCATCAACATCATCATAATTATAAGGTTTCCTCATATTTCCATAAAAATTCTCCATATCAAGATTTGCTAGAAACAAACGTTTAATAACCTAGAATTTATCCTTAATTCACTAGTTTTCAAGTTCCTTAACCATTACAAGTAAATCACCATTCTTAAGTGAAATTTTCTTCACACTTTCCCTATACTTCCACGGTAGCCAAGGTGAAGAAATGAGACAGAAAATTTGAAATCTCACCTTAGAGAATGAAGAACAAGCTTCGGTGATGCTATTCCTCGGTAATTTCGTCAATTTCCGCTTAAATCATACTTTTCCTTACTTTGGTGAATTTTTTTCTCTCTTTCTCTCTTGGCTAGTGCTTATGTTCTTTGTGCATGAAAAATGACCATTTCTCTTGTGTTTTACCTTAATGAACCGACCGTCCAAAAAGCAAGGGACTGAAAATGCAAATTTTGACTTTTTCAAGGACCATTTTACAAAATTCAACAAAATATCCAATTCCTTCTTCACTAAGTTGGCCGGCCATTCTCTCTCTCTATCTTTCCACATGTCAAAATCTCCTCCTTCCATTCTTTTGTTACTTTTAATCTCAACCATTGATCATTTAATAATTATCCTATTTTGGTTCAGCTTAATTTCCTATATAGTGCGCGTTTTATCTGCGTTTTTTAGACAGTTGGTCAACTTAGTCAACTTTGACTATTCTTGACTAACTTTTTGAGGGTGACCTATTGGTCGACTCTTGGTCAATAAATTTTGACTCAACCAACTTAAATCAGTTGAAACCCTAATTTACGTGCTTCGGCCTTCGGAACCCCCTTTTTTGTCCATTTTTCGTTCTGATTGTTTCTAAAACTCTAGAATTAATGTCTTTCAATTTTTTTCGTTTCTTAACCTTAATATTCATGTGTTTACCCACTTTTGGGTTTAACACAACATTTCGTGCTCCTTTCTTGAATATAGTTCGAAAATCTGTAAGTTCCTCATAGTTCAGAAATTTCTGATTTTTAACTTATAACTTGCTATTTAGTACTATTATCAACAAGTACTTATCATAGAAGTATTATCAATATTCCTTTTCAAGTATAAGTGGTTTGACACTCAGGCAGAAAGAAGAAGAATTTAACAATACAAGAATAGAATAAGTATCTTTGTTAAGGACTCCAGGCGGAACAAGCTTTTTACGTTGATGATTTATTTAACGGTTCGAATTGGAAAGTTGTGGAACATTTTGGGCATAGACATATATGAGATTTCCAGAAGAGGACGTCGACGAGGTCACGATAGTTCAAGATACAGAATCACAAAATGTTGAGTTAGTAGTTAAACTACTTGAATTGGACAACTTAACATTTGATCGGCCTGATATCGAAGCAAATACTGTCACGTCTAAGGTCGATGCATACTTGCGTGATAAGTCGCCTGTTGAAGATGAATTTATTGATGACGGTGATGATGTAGCTATATTTGACTATATCGAATATGAGTTTGTCGAGTCTGAAGATGATG
The DNA here is from genome assembly GCF_000414095.1 of Morus notabilis. Classification (NCBI taxonomy): domain Eukaryota; kingdom Viridiplantae; phylum Streptophyta; class Magnoliopsida; order Rosales; family Moraceae; genus Morus; species Morus notabilis. The sequence goes on from NW_010363083.1 coordinate 202,044, forward strand.
ATGACGTAGAAAGTGCCGATGATGATGAGACAGGTACGTGGAAGGCGATTTGTGAAAACGCCTCATATTTTGACAGTGTTGTTGGCTTGCACAAAAGAGATATCTGTGATCGACACTACAATGCCTGGAAGGACGTGCCTAAGGAACACAAAAAGAGGATTCAAAATCATATGCTGGTATCTATTTGAAACCAAATTTCTTCTAAAAATTTAATTGTGGATACTGTTAGCGTTTATGCCCTTAGGAATATATGTAACAATGTTCCGTGAGACATTTTGACTATTAATAAAGATTTATTTATTTCATATATCTATGTATTGTCCTCTTTATGTTCATATTAGTTAAATGTATGATAAGCAAACTGAAAGTCTGAGACTGTCATTCTAAATCTTTAGGTCATGCATGTAATGAGAAGAAAATGCAAAAGATAGGAATCTAATGATGATAGTCTAAATCATATGATCCACAATCGAGGGAATAAAGTTGGGCGCTTTATTCATGTTAAGATTGTTATGTTGTCTACTTCCTAACGGAGACGGCTTGTCTTGGTCGTCGGAGGTGGGACTCTATGGGTAGAGACATTGATATAGTTTCTAGTGGTGGAATCTATATTGGGTCGGACTAAAGTTGAATTATTTTTAATTAATAATTCTGTTTGTATAAAACCATTCACTTTTGATGAATTATATATGGTCATCTTAATCTTGAGATGGATAATGAACTCGTATGCTTGACTTGTATCCTTTGATGTACCAAAGGGAGACATCCTGACATTATGAAAAGGTACGCTTACTGGTTCATTGGGGGTATGACTAGTGTATGCGTAGATTCGTTATTCATAGATAATGGAATCCATAGCTCCTATAAATAGTCAATGATAACCTCTTATGCATTATCTATGGATTGAAAAATACGAGCGCTCGACCATTAGACTACTCTGTGTTATCTAAGGGTTTACTATTTGTAATTGTACGAAGTGGTTTTCTGATGGACTGGTAATGGAACATAAGATAAATGTAATCGGGAAGGTAAAACAGAATTTGACCGTAAGTTGATTATGGATATCCTATGGGGATGATACACTAATATATTAAGTCATGGACGAGAGCTATTCAAAGCTTTGTAAATGTCCTATATAAATCGAGAGTGCAGCTCTAGACTTTTAGTGGAATAGCGCTAGAGTTTTATAATCATGAGAGGGACTTGTTGGTTTACAAGTAGCATTATGATTATAGGAGTTTGATTTATATATGTCCATCAGGTCCCTTTGCTAGCTCACACAATTTCCTGTAACGATATGACATATTTCCTATATATTGGTAACTTGTGTTATTTCCATAAAATATGTTCCAAGTTAATATGAGATCGGTTAATCAATTCATGAGCAATTTATTGGGTGGATTAATTGTTAAATTAATTCTAGATTAATTGGTTGAATTATTGTTTTAAGAGTTATTTAATATAGGAAGACTATTATATGACTATTTTGATCAGACAACTCCACTATTGGATTTCTTGAATTAAGACTGAGGGTTTGTGCAAGTTTTCCGTGTTGAAAAACTAGGAAAACAATTTACCCATGTTCAGACAGGTCAACCGGACCGGTCGACCGGTTCATGAAGGACAGGTCGACCGGTGAGTTATAACGTCTCTGTCACCGGTCGACCGGTTGTAACACGTGCTAACATGGAAAAACTGACTCTGTAAGCATGATAAACTTTGAGAAACCTAATTGTTACGGATATATGACTTCCTAAACACTATAAATAGCCCAGTAAGTCACATTATTCATTAGATCACTTGAGAGACTTTTTGGGGGCTATTGGCAAAAGATTCCTGAGACGAAAAATTGTTTAATTCTCAAGAACGATTTTTCCTTTGGCTCTCTTATGGTTGGAAGGAGTTCAAGAATACCAAGAGGAGATTGAACGACATATGCCCACCCGCACTCTGATTGGGGAAATGAGAATAGCAAAGAAGACCAGTTCGTTGAGGCTCTTCTGGTTACAGTTTGGAACGCTTTGATCTGTCAGACGTGTTGTTTCCTAAATCTCTAAAGGTATGATTTAGATCTTTAGTATTTATGTTATATAGCATCATGAACATGCTCTTGGTTGGCTTTGACATTGATTTAAATTTTTTTAAAAATTTCGTTGCACACTCGATGCCATTTTTTCCAACAGATACAATAAAAAAATTTATTTGTTGATTTTTTAATGTATTCCAGGATTGGTTTAACCTCGACTATGGCCGTGAGAATGGCATCATTAGAGATGTAGTCAACTGTGAAGCCAGTAAATGTTACAAGGACTGGAAAACTACCTTGCACATATACTTCCAGAAGATTGGAGGGACAGAAAAGGAGGATTTTGTTAGGCAAAATCCTCTTAAAAACTTGAGGAGAAAAAAGGAATGGAGACCTTACTATGATCGTTTTACATCCCCTGCTTTTCAGGTTCAATTTCATTATGTCTTCTTATTTTTGATTAATTGGTTTATTTAATTATTAAGTATGTTACTAATTCATCTATGATCATTACTAGAAAAAAATCTGCAACAAATCAACAAAACTGTGGCAGTAAAAAATGGCATAGCTTCCATGGTAGAAAGTCATACTTGCAGCATCATTTCAATAAGGTCATACTAATTTGCATACTTGTTAAGTTTTTGTCACTTTAGCTTAATAATTATTCTAACACGTTAAACTTGATTAGGCAAATTCTGAGATCCATGAGCTAAGATCATTAATTGACAATTAGGGTGACATGCACCGTCATGGGCAGAATTTTGTCAACCCGGAGGCAGAACAGCATTTGTAAGTTAATTTTAAATTTATTTCTTTTTTAATATTTAACATAGCATATTATACAATTTTTAATCATTTTTATTTCATTTACCTTTGCAGGCTCAGATAGAGGGGAAAGAACCGCGCATATGACATAGTCTGCTGGCGAAGGTACATCCACGCCAGTCAATAAGGAGGGGATTATGTCCCAAGTCTTGGGCAAGCGCAGAAGACACACTAAGGGAGTGGGAGCGATACTGTGATAAAGGAATCGTTCAAGCACTTCCACCTCATCATCTGTTTCGTAATCGGACGAGTCGTCTTCGATTAATTTGCCCCAACATGTCCAAAACTGGCTGAACAACATCTACATCGAGCAATGCAACATATTCAACAACCAACAGATCATGATAGAAGCCATGCGCTCAATGAATCCCAACATCAACTTTTTGCCACTTAACCGTCATCAACCCTTGGTTCCTCCGCTGTCGCTGCCTGAACAAAACGAAGAAAACGACGATGAGGACGACGATGCTGCTAATTTAAGAGATTAAAATATATGTTTTTATTTTTCTCATTTTCAATACTTTTTAGTATGAATTGATTAATTTACTTTTTAATACTTATTTTAATATTGTGTTGACTTTTTATATCAATTTTTATTAACAAATATCAATGTTATTTATTTTATTATTAAATTTTCTTTAATTTATATATTTAATAATTAATATTATTAGGAAATTAGGGCCAAAAAAAAGAAAAACATTTTTTGCGACGACAAATCTAAAAATATCGTCGCAAATAGTCTACATTACTAGCGACGACACTTTGAAGCCTATGGCCGCAAAAGGTTCTAACAACTTTTGCGACGGCATATGTCATCGTAAATAATTTAGAACACGTCATCATCAACGACATATTCGACGGAACATTCATGACGACTTATTCGCGACGACTGTCGTCGCTAATGTAGTAGCGACGACATCTCAAAACTTTGTCGTCATAAATATATTATTTGCGTCTAACTTTTTGCGACGACTAATTTGCGATGACATGTCGTCGTAAATTTAATACTTCTAACGACAACATAGTTATTTACGACGACATTCCGTCGTCACAAATAAGCTTTTTTGTTGTAGTGTATTTTTTTGTGCGTTCATTATTCCAAAATAATGCTCCACAATGTTGACATGTTGATTTACAATCTCCAATATCAATATACTCTTTAACTTCAACTAAATTCCAAGTTGCATTAACAATATAAAATTAGTTGAAAACATTTATGTTAATATTTAGAAGGAAAAAATTTAAAGTTTAGAAATTACTTGGTTCAACTAATGTATTTGAGTGTTGAAATGCTGATTCTAAACAGATCTGATTACTGTTGGGAGTACTAGACAATTGTATTTGTTTGATCCAATATGTCGTTATATTTTCTGTATCTGACTGTTGTAGTTTGATGTTTGACGTTTTCCTATTCTTAACACGTTTCAAACTTTTTTGATGATCAATAATTTAATCAAATTTTCCTTCCATTTTTATTTTATGTAAACAGTATGAATAACAATAGTAATAGGACATTGATTTACTAGTAGCAGATAAATATTTTAAATTTTAAAAAACGCTATATTGTCTAATAATTTTAAATGTAAGAATTTATTTTATTTATTTATTTTATTTTTATTATGTAAAAAACAACATATACTTTAACTTTGTATTTTATTATTGATGAAGATAACATAATTTTTTACTATATTATTATTTCATTTTTATTATTATCACATTATTAATCAATTTTTATTATCGTACTTAGTTTTATTATTTTTGTATAAAATTTAATAATTTATGCTAAATTATGGGAATAAATTTTATGGAAGTTTTATTTTTTGAATGTTTACATTAATACCACTTTTAAAGTTGTAATGAGATAAACATTTTAATATGTTCTCGTTACATAACTATCAGACATTTATTTAAATATCTAAGAAAATTACTGAATAAAAAAAGAACAATAGTTAAAAATAATAACATAATAGAAATTACTAAAAGAACATATTATGAAACAATTAATGAAAAAAACTAAAATATTTTTACTTTACTATTAGATTGTAAATTAGATGAAAGTTAGTATCTGTATCGAAGATAATAGTTTTATTAAAGATAATTTATACCCTTTTATATTAATTTTCTATCTCTATTATTATACCTTATTTCATATGTTTTATTTTTTTAAAAAAAAATTAGAAGGTGTTAAATTATGAGAATAATTGTATGAAAAAATCACTAATAAAACATTGAAATCAAAGTATTTTTTATATGTACATATTAAAGAATATATTATTTATCTTTTTTGTGTATGTTTTAATTATACTATAACTATCAATTGTAAATCTAATTTACGAGTAGATAAAAATTATGCTAAATTGTATTTAATAGCTATTACTTTTGTTAACTTTATTAATGTATTATAGTAATATAATGATTAAATTATTAAAGTTTTATTAATGACAAATAATTATCAAGATTTATTATAATAGTTTTATTAGAGAAAATTTATTTTTTTATTAAACTAAAATATTTATACTAATATATCTGTTAGCATTATAGTTGTACATATATAAAAGTGTATACCGAGAATATATTTATTATGTACTTTTTTAATATTCAATTTAAAAAAAAAAAAGAAGCGGAGCTTGTATTGATAAGAACCACACCGTATAAAGTAATATAAAAAAAGTTTAAAAATTAATAAAATAGAAATATGACTACTTTTTTTTTTGTTACAGATACATTACTAAAGTTTGTATATTTGTTTAAAATAACAATTACTGTTCGCATTTAAAATAAAATTTTAAATAACAACAAATCAGTCATTTGTTACATTATTAATCTATTATTATTGTTATAATTCGTTTTATTTTATATACGAAAACAGTTTACTAAAACGTTATATATAGTATTTTAAAACAGTTTAAGTGAATTATAAAATACCTATTATTAACATACTATTTGTTAAAATTTATGATAAATTATAATTTATAAACTACGAACGAAAATTAAGAACATGTAAGTAAAGTAGATCAAATTATCAACATAAATTTATTAAAATCTTAATTTATTGTATATTCTTTTATTTTGTTAGCTCACTATAGTACTCACTTATTATAATAAAAAGATAGTTTAGCATTATTAAATAAATATTGTAATTAATATTATAAAACAATCTGAACTAAATTTTTTATTTCATTATCTTACGTTATTACTTTTTTTTTCATAACGACATCGTTATACTAAAACGGTAAAGAATTTGTATATAAATTTTATGATAAATTATAAAGGAATATCTATTTGAATTCAATTGTTTAAAAATTTTAAATCAACTTATAAAAATTTTCTTCAATTTACATAACAAGTTAGATAAAAATTAGCCGCTTTTCATGTATTATCTTTGTAAAAAAATTCATTAAAAATTATCTAATTTTTACGAAAAATGCAAATAAATCACAGAAAACTTATATCTGTCATTCAAAATCTCACTTTTATGTATGAGAAAAGTCTGCACAACTCGAGAGTCTATCGTATAGAAATGTTGTCTTTCTTTATTCAACAATACAAGTATGAACAAAACGTCAAATCTGTTCAATTAACCCAAATACAATAAAGTTTATCATTAATAAATACATAACATAATAAGTCTGCTAAAAAAACAATAAATGTTCTTTACAATACATTTGCTTTAATATCTACACAATATACGTATTTTCACTTTGGTACTGCTCTACTCCCGTATCCAACGCTTTCATTCTACGGTAAATCGCAATATCATTTCTACGTCTTCGAATGTGGAACAAACGCCATTTAGAAATCTTATTGGTGTAAACATACCGTTATGCCCTCATCCCTACTTAAATGCTTCATTTCTCTTCTTTTAATTTTAAATAAATTAATCAGATAAAGAAATTAGGTAATCACATAAAAAAATTTTGGTTCAGGTAATTTGTCTTCAATTGCTAACAACACGTATCATAAATAACTGAAATAATGCTCTTCAGTGCCAACTAAATTTTTAAAGGACTTATGCAAGATACAAAGAAAACAAAAATGGGAATAAAAACAAAGAAACAGAAACAGGAGAACAAAGAAAACAAATGGTTCAGGTATTTATTGTTTATTGCTAGCAACATGCATCATAAGTAATTGAAATATGATTCAACAATGTCTTTGACTGTCAACAAAATTATTAAAGGATTTATACTAAATACCAAAACAAGAGAAAGAAAGCAAAAGAATTACACATGATCAGAAGAAAGAGAAGAAGACAATTTTAAGCTTCACCGAAACAAAACCTAGAAAACTGACCGAAATGTTGGAGAAGAAAACAAAGCCCAGAAGATTGACCAAAATGTGAAAGAACGAAAAACAAAACCTAAAAGCTTCAGTTTGACGGGAAGGACGAAAATGCCCAAACAAAAAACAATGAAATAATAAGAAGCCAAGAGCAAAATGACAAAAGCAAAAGTAGGGAAAAAAACTTAGAAGCTTCAGTTGCATTAAAATGACCCTACAATGAGATCATATAAAGGGCAGACCGGTTGAAAATGGAAGAACAAAAATCAAATCTTTGAAACTGAGGAGCAAAAAGACCACTTACTGCTCAAAGAAGAACAACTTGGTAAAGAAAAAGATAAGAGTATAAATCTCCAATAATTCGGACAACATCAAAAACTGCTAAATCACTATTAACAATTACTTAAAAGATGACAACAATAAAAGGAGAAAACATCATCATCACCAAAAACGAACAAAATCTTAAGAAAAAACAAATTGTTCACAAAACAGGAGAAGAAATATATGACCATAAATCCCAAATAATATGGGCAACATCAAAACCTGTCAAATCACTATTAACAATTACTTAATACATGGCAACAACAAAAGAAAAATACATCATCATAACCAAAGAAGAATAGAATACTAAAAAAAAACAGACTTTTCACTGAAGAACAAAACAAAGAAAATACAAACCTAACTTATGCTTAAATAACAATAACTTAAATAACATAAATAGTAAATAACAAGTTACAAATAAAATTAACAAAATCAACAAGAACACAATCATAATAATATAATACAGTTTCCAGATATATTAATAGCCTAACATATTCACATAACAAATCCTAATAATATAACACGTACAGTATTTAAAACAGTTATAAAAACATGTAAAAATTAAGAAATAAATGCCTTAGCTGAAGAAGGGAAGTGGACATAGTAGATCCAGGACAACAACAAAAACTCCAAAACAGAGACAACCAAATAGAAAAATGCAGTATTCAAAACAGAGGAGAAACAAAAAGTCGAAAAGATAGATTATAATACTCTGAGAACGAAAACAGAGATAAAGTGAGAAATGGTAATCATAAAATAAAACACAATATATATACAAAGAGAACAAATTTCTTATCATTCCCCGATAAAAAATCTTGCAAACACAGATGAACCGATGTAATAATTAATTAACAACAAGTGTTATGTAGCATGAAAACCACCGAAAAATAGAACCAATAATCAAAAGACTGTAAAACATGAAAAATCCGTTACACAAAATTACACAACGTGAAAAATAAATTCCTGATCATTCCCCGAAAAGAAATCCTGCAAACAAAGATCAATTGACGTAATGATTAGTGAACAACAGGTGTTACACAACATGAAAACCACAGGATAATACAGCCAATAATCAGAAGATAGTAAAAGATTACATATCCGTTATACAAAATTACAGGAGGAGGAAAACACGTGTAAAAAAAATGAACATGACAACACAACAACAACTCTCCAGAAACAGGAAAAAAAAACATATTATGAATAGAGCATTCAGAAGACAAAACAAACGCAACATACGAAGGAGAAAAAATTAAGAACGAAAAAAAAATTCTTGAAATAAACTATAGAAATAAAAAATTAGAAAAGAAAGGAAAACATTTTCAAAAAATAACCGACAAAAAAAGAAAAAGGAAGAAGGCGAAGGAAAAATAAAGCAGAAAAACCCAAAAAAAAAAGGAGTTGGAAAACCTAAAAGATCAGATAAGATGCAAACTTAGAAAAGAATTGGAAAGGAAAAATTTTCAAAGAAAATGAATGTTATCGACGACTGCCTCCGAGACTCCTCATCCTTGGCCTCGCCGGTTCCTAGCTATGTTGACAGAAGAAAAGAGGCGCAAGATGGATACAAAGACACAAGGATATTATCAAAGGAAACGAGATTGAAAATATTGCATAACCCATCCGAATCTCTTACAAGCCCTTATAGGCTGCCAGCCCTTCCTCCCAACTTGGGAGTCCCATTCGGTTATAACTGCTTCTTGGAAAACTGAATGGAAAAACAGAAAATAACAACAACTGGAATTCCCCTCCCATATGTAGCAATGACAGATAAAACGGAAAGACTACATTCAATAGTAAAAAGACTACTCTACCCTCGGCCACCCCAGGACCCTTAACATTGCTTCCCCCTCCGAAGAATTCCTTGTCCTCAAGGAATAGGAAAATTGGGGTAGTGAACCTGCACCATCTCCTTGGTTTCCCACGAAGCCTCTACCTTGGTGCTTCCTTTCCAGCGGATTAGCAGCTCTTCCCTGTCAGCCATTACTCGAGTTACCAGAATTTCCGCGGGTTCTTGTGTTGAAGTGAGCTCCCAATGTGGGGGTTGTTCCGTCCCTACTGCCTGATCCCCTACCTTATTCCTGAGCAGCGAGACATGGAACACCAGATGCACCCTGCTTCCCAGGGGTAGCTCCAGCAGGTAGGACACAATACCAATCCTCTCAAGCACCCGATAAGGGCCAAAGTACCGAGGTGAAAGCTTATGGTTCTTACGGTTTCCTACCAAATGCTGCCTATAACTTTGCAACCTGAGGTATACCCAGTCTCCTATCTCAAACTCCATGTCCGCGTGCTTCCTATCATACACCTGCTTCATACGGTTTTGGGCCGCAGCCAGGTTGGCATGCAGCAAGTTCATGACCTGGTCTCGTGCACTCAAAGTCTCCTCGACCTCCGCCGACTTAGCTGTTCCCGGAACGTAGCTCAAGAGGTTGGGTGGAGTCCTTCCATAAACTACTTCGAACGGAGTGGTCTTGGTGGTAAAATGCCAACTGGTGTTATAACAATACTCCGCCCAAGGTATCCAACGTACCCAGTCTTTAGGTTTAGCCCCCGTAAGGCACCACAAATACATCTCAATGGTTGTAAATTTCTATTTATAACTTTCGTTTGCCCATCGCTCTGTGGGTGATATGCAGATGAAAAATTAAAACTGGTACCTTAGAGTCGGAAGAGCTCTGTCCAAAAATGACTGGTGAAAGTGGGGTCTCGATCACAAACAATGGACTGTGGCATTCCATGAAGGCGAAAGACCTGCTCGAAAAACAGTTGGGCCACTGTTTCGGCCCTGTACGGGTGAGTCATGGGCAGAAAATGGCCATACTTGGATAGTCTATCCACTACCACTAATAGGACGGTTTTTCCTTGAGACCTTGGGAACCCCTAAACAAAATCCATTGAAATGTCCGCCCACACACGAGTTGGAATAGGCAGAGGTTGTAATAACCCCCCTGGAGCCTGCTGGTCATACTTATTCCGTTGGCAAACATCACATTGGCAAATCCACTCTTTTACTTTTGCCTTCATATGCTTCCAGTGGAAACACTCCCTGATGCGCATCACTGTTTTATAAAACCCTTCGTGCCCAAAATCATGGTACTACTTAAGGATAACTGGGACAAAATCTGAATCCTCCGGTAGATATATCCTGTCCTTGTAGAACAGAACCCCCCTCTTAACCGCCCAAGGTGTTCCCAGCTCGCCCCTCTCAATTCGCAGCCGTAAGTCCTTTACTTCTGCGCTGGTCTCATTGAGTTCCACTACCGAGTCCCACCAATCTGGACTTGAAATCATTACGCACACCCTAGCCGTCTCCCCCTTGTGTGATAATCCATCCGCAACTAAGTTGTGCTTCCCCTGCTTGTATTCTATAGCAAAATCATACCCCATTAGTTTGATGATCCACCTATGCTGCATTTCTATTGTCACCTGCTGTTCCAACAGGAACATGAGGCTCTTGTGGTTCGTTCGGACTCTGAAACGTCACCCCAGCAAGTATGGTCTCCAATGTTGCACTGCCAGCGCCAAAGCCATTAGCTCCTTTTCATATGCTGATAGGAATATGTTTTTCCCCTTGAGCGTAGTGCTAAAGAAGGCGAGGGGCTGCTCAGTCTGCATCAGGATAGCCCCCACTCCAAACTTAGACGCGTCACACTCGACCACAAACTCTTGGTTGAAATCAAGTAAGGCCAACATTGGCGCTTCAGTCATGGCTTTCTTCAACCTTCCAAATGCCACGTCAGCCTCTTCTCCCTAACTGTAGGCCCCCTTCTTGAGTAGTTCCATTAGGGGCCTGGCTATCTGCCCATATCCCCCAATAAACTTGCGGTAATGTCCAATTAGCCCCAAGAATCCCCGCAGCTCCTTCACGTTCTTGGGCTGGGGCCATGTTTCCATTGCCTTGATCTTCCTTGGGTCAGCCTTTACCCCCCTACACATATGATGTGGCCAAGGTAATGAACTTCACTTCTTGCCAATGAACACTTCTCTTTCTTGACGACCAATTTGTTTTCCTCCAGGATTCCGAGAACAATCTCCAGGTGGTGCCAATGTTCTTCTTTGCTCGAGCTATACACCAATATATCATCAAAGAACACCAAAGCGAAATTCCTCAACACCTCTTTGAACACTTCGTTCATGAGACTCTGGAACATTGAAGGGGCATTGGTTAAACCGAACGGCATGACCCTGAATTCATAATGGCCTTGGTGGGTGCGAAAAGCCGTCTTCTCCACGTCGGCCTCCCCCATTTGGATTTGATGGTATCCGGAACGCAGGTCTAGTTTTGTGAATACCTTCACCCCATGAAGCTCGTCCAGAAGCTCCTCTATCACGGGAATAGGAAACCTGAACCTCACGGTGATTTTATTCAGTCCCCTATAGTCTACACAGAACCGCCATGTTCCATCATGCTTCTTCACCAGCAACACAGGGGATGAATATGGGCTCCGACTCTCCTGAATGATTTCCTTTTTGAGCATGTCCTCCACCATTCTCTCAATCTCCTGTTTTTGGTAATGAGGATAGCGGTAAGGTCTAAGGCTCACTGGTCCACTCCCTAGAAGCAAAGGGATTTGGTGGTCTTGCTTCCTCTGTGGGGGCAAACCCTTCAATTCCCCCAAAATTGTTGGATACCTTTTGATCCAGGGCACCCACTCCTCCCCATTTGTTCCACTTTTCCCCTGTTCCTCCATTAGCCGGATCTGTAACAGCATCCCGGTCCCTGTACTCTTCTTCAAAGTTTTGTTCATCGTCCTTTCACCTACTTGTTTGGCTTCAGCTTGGCCCAACCCAACCAACCGGACGTCCCTCCCATCCACCGAAAACCCCATTTCCATACTACCAAAATTCCATACTATCGGTCCTAGAGTTCTCAACCACTGGGCCCCCAATACCGCATCACACCCTTCTAGCTCAATTAAATAAAAATCAATTTGAAACTGAGAGTTTTGCAGTTTGAGTGTTACTTCTCGACACAGCCCCGGGCTCTGTAATTTCTCTCCATTCGCCACCACGACTTGTAACGACGAATTGGCCTTAATGTCAAGTCCCACCCTACTTGCCATGGATCTGCTGAGGAAGTTGTGGGTCGACCCCAAATCGATGAGGACCTTTATGGGAAATTTCCCAATCCTGGCGGTGACTCGCATGGTCTGTGGGGTGGACATTCCAACCAAGGAGTTCAAGAAAATCTCCGGCTTTTCCTCCAGTTCTTCCTCCAACTCTTCTTCGACCCTGGTCTCGCGCAGACCCTCCTCCCCAATCTCAATCAAGAACAGTCGTTTGCACACGTGATTGAAGGTGTAGCGCTCATCGCAATGGAAACAGAGCCCTTGCTCTTTCCTCTTCTGGATTTTCGCTGGGGTAAATCGCCGGGTTGGAACTTCCGGCTTGGCATGCCCCTTGCTGTCCCCTTCAGGACTCCAGGTATTCTGGTGATGGCTGTTCCTGGACACGAGATTAGGCTTATAGTCATTGGCCCATTTCTTTCCTTCATGTTGTTTTCCCTTGTAGATCCTGGCCAAAGAGATGGCAGACGAGAGCGTAGTTGGGTTCTGGGCCCGCACGTTAGCCCGCAAGTGGTCCCTGAGCCCCCCTGATGAAACAGGCTGTTTCCTATTTGCCCATCAATGCCCCTGCCTTGCACAACAGGCGCTCAAAACGGCTCTGATAGTCCCTCACCGTTGAAGACTGTTTGAGTTTACACAGCTCTCCGAAACCGTCTTCGTAAGGGGCTGAACCAAAACGTAACATCAATTCCGATTTGAACTCCTCCCAGCTCAGTTGTTCCTTGAGTGCTTTCTTCCTCTGAATCCATATCTGGGTGTCCCCCTCCATGTGATAGGAGGCTATCCGCACCTGCTTCGGCGACACGGTGCCCTGAAACTCATAGTACTACTCCGCCCTGCACAGCTAAATCGTGGGGTCTTCATGTCCATCATACCGTGGAAAGTCTAATCTCACCGGTTTTGCCTGGACCCCTCCCATCAGACTCTCCCCGACGGATCCTGGTCGAGCTTCTCTCCGATTGGATGCCGAAACCTCCTCCCGAGCGTGCATCAACTGGAAGAAATCAATCATCTGCTTCAACATCTTCTCTTGCCCCATGCTAAGTGTGGCGACCTGTTGCTCAAGGCGCTGGAAACGTTGGTCGTCAGCCATGTTTGGCTCTGATACCAAATTGTTATCGACCACTGCCTCCGAGACTCCTCGTCCTCGGCCTCGCCGGTTCCTAGCTATGTTGACAGAAGAAAAGAGGCGCAAGATGGATACAAAGAGACAAGGATATTATCAAAGGAAACGAGATTGAAAATATTGCATAACCCATCCGAATCTCTTACAAGCCCTTATAGGCTGCCAGCCCTTCCTCCCAACTTTGGAGTCCCATTCGGTTATAACCGCTTCTTGGAAAACTGAATGGAAAAATAGAAAATAACAACTGGAATTCCCCTCCCATCTGTAGCAACGATAGATCAAACGGAAAGACTACATTCAATAGTAAAAAGACTACTCTACCCTCGGCCATCCCAGGACCCTTAACAAAACCCAGAAGATTAACCCAAATATCAGAAAATGTTCAGAACAAAATGAAAGGGACAACGAAACCCTAAAATAAAAAACCAAACAAAAAAATATCAAAGAACGAAACCATTAAGCATCGGAAGAAAAAAGAAAATATCAACAAAAGAAGAAAACCAAAGAAAAACAAACGAAGAAACAAAGCCTTAAATTATTCCGAGAAGAAATAGAAGATCAAGAAAGGAAAAAGATGAAGGAAAAATAAAACAGAGACGCATTCCAGTGAAAATCCTCCACCGAGAGAAGACACAAAGACACAGCGTAAAAACTTCACCGAAAGAAGACTGGCCAAGATATGAGAAAAGAAAGCAAAGACAGAAGATTGACGAAAATGTGGGAGAAGAAAGAACAAAACTAGAAACTTCAGCTGGACGGAAAGGACAAAAGCACCCAAAACCAAAACAATGAAGGAATAAGAAATTAAGGACAAAACGGTAAAACGAAAGTAAGAGGATACACATGAAAATTTCGGAAAGAACAAATAACAAAACTTACATGACAACAGAATAATCTTTTTATAACCGTTAATTATAACGTTTTTAGAAGAACGTTATTTTTCTTATATAATAACGTTTAAAAATAGTTATAATATATATATATATATATATTTAAGAGACGTTTAGTTCATAAATTAAAATAATAAAATTATAATTATTTTTTATTTATGTGTATTTTTTATAAGAAAAAATATTATAACAAATTATAAATCATGATTCAAATCGGAATAGAATTTCTAACCAAACAACCCCTTATATATATATATATACATATTAAAATTTCATGAAATTTTGACGGTTTGTTTTATATATATTTAAATATATATAAACATACACATTAGAATTATATTGGGTGGGTATTGGAAATTATTTTCCTAAAATTTCACATCTCCCGCCCGCTCATTCTCCCTCCTTTTCTTTTGGTCTGATTTGGCTACTCTAATTCCCATACGAACAAGGAAAGGAAAAAAAAAACCTCAATTCCCTCTTCCCCCACTCTGTCGAAGAGGCATTTGGCCGGCCAAGGAATGAAAAAACCTCACTCGATCCTCTTTCTCCCAAATTCCCAAATTTCCGGGTCCATTTCCTCCTTTGGATTTGCTCTGCTAGATTCCGAAATTGAATGCCGCTGTTAGGTTCCCCCAAATTTCCAACTTTTGATCTGTCGAAGATGCTCTGAGCCAGCCAAAAAAAAAAAAAATCTCACGGGAAGAAATCCTCTCTCTCTGTGCGCGTCACTCGATTCTCCCAAATTCTCAACTTTTGGTTTTTGATTTTGTGAAGATTGGGTTATGGAAAGAAGATCGAAGGCCATCTCGACGTGAAGCTCTCTTCCTACGCCAAGCTCGGCGCTAGGTTTACCCAAGGAGGTTCGCATTTCTCTCTCTCTCTCTCTGTTCTCGATTTCTCTGCTTTCTTCGTTTGCGTGTACTGCATTTTCGCTCCCAAAGGTGTAGAGCTCTTGAATTCGAAGAATTTTAGTTTTGGATATGAAAATTTGAATCATGAGAGTGAATATGTGAGAATCGGACTGACCTCATTAGAGAGAGACAATGCTATAGTTTCAAGTTTTAATGCTTTTGAAACCAAAGAAGCAGGCCCGCTAATTCTAACATGGGCAGTTTTTCTTTGCCTGATTTCATCGCTTCCAGGAAAAAAAGAAAACAATGTTCTTTCGGTATGTGGTTTTTTTTTTTTTTTTTTTTTTTGAACCGTTAGTACTATTATAAATGATGTTCTTATTTAAATTTTCATCTTATTCTCCAGGAAATTGATCATGTTGGTTATGTGCGTCAAGCTTTTGAAGCTGCGTCTTTGAGATGTTTTCTTGAAATCCTTCAGAGTGACTTATTAAATGAGTCAGATGTAGGTTATTCTTGATTTTTCCATGCAGCCATAGGCTATTTGTGGTATGATAAGCTGGGTTTTACTTTTTCTCTTTTGTGTTTCTTTTTTATCTCTCTCCTAATTCCTAGTTTCAAATCCATGATGTTTTTGTTTTGGTCTGTCTGTTTCCTAAAGGAACCTGTTGCTGGTTACCGAAGTGTTTTGGGAACTTTTATTTCTGCATTTATTGCATCTTACGAGATCAGTCTTCAGGTAAATATATCAACCATCTTTAAAGTATTTAAGGTCCTCTTTGTTTATTCCTTTCTGATTCATCCTGTTCTTATTGCAGCTGGAAGACAGTACTCTTAATTTGATATTGGATATTCTTTGCAAAGTTTATCAGGGAGAGGTTTGGATGCATAATGATTGTCATTCAGGGTCATTCATTGATTATTGCTATTGATTTTGTGATTGTTGATACTCTTGTTAAGTTGTTCCATGTTTCAAAGTTTTCTTGTTGGATAATATTGCTCTTTGATTTTTCAGGAGTCGCTTTGCATTCAGTTTTGGGACAGAGAAAGTTTTATTGATGGTCCTCTCCGATGTCTTCTTTGCAACTTAGAGGGTGAATTCCCCTTCAGGACGGTTGAACTAATTCGCCTTTTATCATCCCTATCTGAAGGAACTTGGCCAGCAGAGTGTGTGTAAGTCATATTCTTATCTTGGTTATCTCTTCGGTTTCAAATTCATGCCATCGTGTGCAATACTATTTGGAGACTTGGAGTGTGTAAGACTCCAAGTTGTTGTGCCAATGGTTTTCATAGTTTATTGTATAAATTATCTGATGTTGTTCAAGACTCCCTTTGAAGGTTGTTATTAATATGATTTACAATGGTATTGTCTCTTGCTACGCTTCAAATAATATCTACACTTTCTTGTTCCTTTTATGTATACAAAGTATTCTTCATGTAAACAGGTATAGCTTTCTAGACAAGTCAGTGGACATTTCAACCTTGTTTGAGTTTATTAATGATTCCTTGGTGGATCCCACGTCCCAAATTGTTCAAACGTGCATCCCACTTCGCATTCCTGGTCTTGAAGGTTTGATGATTCCCATTAACAGTCGTGGACATATTTTGAAATTAGTTGGGAAAAAAACTGCTCTTGTACGATGGGAGGTAAATGTGCAACCGCATTATCCTTTATTTTTTATTTCTCTTTCTTATAGAATTCGTTGATGTATTGAATGACAAGACAGGTTCTCTGGCATCATCAACGGAATGCATCTTAAATTTGACATGATGAGTGTTTCTTTTTCCCATGTTTGTGTTCTTTATACATTGGTTATTGGATAGATTTCTAAAGTTTGTAGGGTGTGCTTATGTTTCTTTCTCTTTCTTTACTATCCATGAACAGAGAAAATTTAATACATTATAATATATTCAGCTCAAATATGTGTTATCATTCATAACGTTTCCATGCTAAAGCATTCATCTTTCCTATAGGATACACATTTTGGGGTGCTTGTGTTGCTTATGCGTGTAGCCCAGAAGCTGTACATAGATGGCAATGAGGAAGTTTGCTTACTCTTGATCTGCTTAATCGAATGGTATCCTTTAACGAGGTAAAGGTCAAAAAGAACAAGGAACTTCGTCGTCAACTACGAATTTGGGGCCTAAAGGATCGTCGTGGAGTTTCTTGAAGAAGAAAGAGAAAACGGCAGGATCATCCTCAACACAAGCGTTTACGGAACTAGTCAAATATTTTGAAGTAAATTTTGTAATCGATGATGACAAACTAGACATCTTATAGTGGTCGAAGAGCAAGACAGATCGTTTTCCAACACATAATGCTTTAGTATACAACGAGGAAGCTGGAGAACGCAATAGAGGAAAAAGACCGCGAACTTCTCCGGCATGGCAGCATTTCACCGAGGAGCCCCAACCAAATCCAAAAACAGGTGAGATGGAAATTCGTGCGGTATGTAAATATTGCAAAAAGCACTTTTCTAATAAAAAAGGTGGGAGTGTGGACTCCCGCCAATAAACACTATCACTCACATCACATGGGTTACAAAATTTTACATACAATGCACAATGTGCTCGTGAGGCACTAGCTAAATTTCTAGCTAGTGCCGAATTGCCTCTTTCTTTTGCAGATGATGCCTCCTTCGAAGAATTCATCCAGACAGCCTTTTGCCCACAATTTAAACGGGTAAGTAGAAACACAACTCGTTCTGATTGTATGAAGGTTTTTTATGTAATGAGACAATCTCTTGTTGACAATTTTAGGACTTTTAATGCTACTGTGACTTGCACTTCTGATCTGTGGGAGGGGTGTAATAAAACTGGATATTTATGTGTCACAGCGCACTACGTTGATGACGATTGGGTTTTACAAAAAAGAATAATTGGTTTTCGTTTATGTCCATATCCTCATAACGCAACAGCTATTTTTAGTACAATAATGGAAATTTTTGGATTTTATGGGATAGAAGATAAAGTTTTAACAATTAATTTTGATAATGCGTCAGCTAATACAGCTGCAATTAACCTGTTTAAACGTAGTTTGAAACCGGCATTTGGAAGGGAAATTTTTCATCAACAGTGTGCATGTCACATAATTAATTTAGTAGTTCAGGTAGGAATTGAACATATCTCAGCTAATCTTACAAATATTAGAGAATCATTATCCTTCATATCTAGTTCTGGAGCTCGGCTCCAAGAATTCAAATAATATTGCAGGAATAGCCAGATGCGCCCAAGAAATTTTCCAACTGACGTGAGACATAGGTGGAATTTAACATATTTAATGTTGAAGGCAACACTCCCATATTCACAGCTTATCACGACATACGTAAACAGTAAGAACGATCAAATTTTAATTTTCAATCCTGATTGGCAGATTGCTGAGTATTTTTTAAAATTTTTAGAAGTTTTTTACAATGCTACTGAATTACTTTCTGGAGTTTATTATCCTACTACACATTTAGCTTTACATCAACTATTTAATATTTTAGAAATATTTTCTTATTATAAGGATACAGAATTTTTTAGAAATATAGTTAACTTAATGGAAAATAAATTTAAAAGTTATTGGTCAGGTTGTCCTATGTTATATGCTTTGACAACCATTTTAGATCCTAGGTGCGGAGTAGATGGAACTGAATCATTGATGACTGCTACCGTAGAGAATTTAAAAATAGATATGCAACTAAGTATTACTGACGCTAAGAAAATATTAGAAAAAGTTTTTAGTTTGTATGAAGCAAAATATAGCAC
>NW_010363083.1:221223-243860 GCF_000414095.1 Morus notabilis
GGGCCTAAAGGATCGTCGTGGAGTTTCTTGAAGAAGAAAGAGAAAACGGCAGGATCATCCTCAACACAAGCGTTTACGGAACTAGTCAAATATTTTGAAGTAAATTTTGTAATCGATGATGACAAACTAGACATCTTATAGTGGTCGAAGAGCAAGACAGATCGTTTTCCAACACTGTCCATAATAGCTCGTGACATTCTGACAACTCCAGTGTCAACGGTAGCATCGGAGCAAGCTTTTAGCGCAAGCAACCGAATTCTTGACGAGAAGAGAAGCAGAATGCATCCAGATATCTTGGAGGGACTAATGTGCATTAAAGACTGGGAAGATGCCAGAAGACGAAAACAACAATACACAAATGATTCGATGCAAGAATATTTTTCTAACTTAGAAATAACAGAATCTTCTGGAAGCACTTAGGTTTGTAATTTACTATTCCTAGCTACTGCACTCTTTTTTCCTTCGCTAAGGTTTTGTCCCGATCTCCCCATGGGTTTTATTTAGCAAGGTTTTTAACGAGGCAGTCATTTATGTGTACTCCTATTACGTCAATTCAATAAAATCACATCTTTTGGGGTATATGATATTTTTTTTAATTAAATTTAAAAAAAATACAAGGGCCGGGGCCGGCCCGTGAAGGGCTTGGGCCCAGGCCCGGCCCTGGCCCTTATGGACTAGGGCCAAGGGCCTGGACCGGGCCTGAGTTTTTCTTCTCAGGCTCGGCCCAGGCATGGCCCTGCACTGTGCAGGGCCGTGCCTGGCACGGCCCAAGCCTGTGATGGGTCTGGGGTCAAGCGTGTCGTGCCGGCCTGGCACGACACGTTTGACATCACTACACTTGGCTTTGACATATGAGACTGTTGTACACGTGCTTATGTTAGCTGTCAATGCGCACTTTGATCCAGCAGCTAGAAATAATTCCGGAATTACAAGATATTTATTTTGGTTCATATATTATATTTTAACTATTTTGAATTGTATTGTTTTTTTAACACTCTTTTCTCTAAAATTTCAATAAAATTAATATGCAAATAATGGAAATTGAAATAAAATTAAATTAAAAATACACTAAAATAGAATACAATCAAACTAAATTGAAAATAAAATGAAATAAAACTAATTTAAAAACACAACAAAATAATTAAAATTCTCAAGACTAAGTTGATTTTTATGTAAAATATTGATAAAATAACTCAGGATCACAGATATGGAATATTTCAAATATTTTTATAATCAGAGAGATAAAAATAATATTTTAAAGAAATACAGTAAATAATAATAAGATTTTCTAAGTGTCAAACCACGTTTGATAAGAGAAAAATGAAAAAATGCGATTCTCATTTTTTTTCTCTTTTTTTATTGAAAAGTAGTGTCAACCCACGCTTGATAATTAACCATTGGAGTGAGAAATGATAAGTCCAAATAAAGATCTCGTTTATCTTACTGAAGGTTACGCAAAGAAATTTGTAAGACTGCAGTTTTATACTAATTAGTTGATTTCTTATCATACATGTCACTCAAATTATTCTCTGTTTTGCTGAAATATTACTCAAATGTCTTCAATCATAGCTTGTATTGCGGGGTTTATGTTGTTTAGGGAAATGAAAATTTTTCAAAACGGTTTTTCTATGATTTTTTTTTTAAAGATATTCTATTAACTTTGTTTATAATCTCGAGATTTGTCCATCCACGGCATCAATGTGAGACTTATTGAGGCTCTTGCACGTCGCACCCTGTTTTCCATCTCTACTCATGTCAGTTACAATTACAATTGAATCTTATTCATAGTATTTAGATATTATGTAAGTATTAAATCTAATTGAATATTTAAGATATGAACGAGTTTTTAATGGTCATATTTTCATTGATGTTATTTAATAAATATAAATATTTAATAAAGTGACATAACAAGAATATAATATTATTAATTATATAAATTTTTTTTTCAAAGTGACAACCCATATATATACACACATATATGCTTATACTTAGTCATGAAAAGAAAAATTGTAGCATTTTTTTTAATTCTTCTATTAGCAAGTACCTATGTTGGTGGACCCACTGAAAATTGAGCTTGTAACGTGGAAATAGTCACAAACGCTTAGGGCAGGGCAAAAATTATTTTATCTTTATATTTTAGCTTTCAAAGGATGTATTGGGATTTAATTGTTTTGTTAGCTTTTAAGCCTTCTTTATATGGATTTTCGTTTGTCTCTGCTAGTGTTAAACTGGAAGGATGTATTGGGATTTAATTGTTTTGTTAGCTTTTAAGCCTTCTTTATGTTTTGTTTTTCCTTTTATGTTTTATTTTCATGTTTTTGCTTTAAGAGGATTCCTCATTCTCTTTCCTTTGTAATTGATTTTTTATAAGTGAAAAGGAAGTGTTCTAATATAGAAAATAATTTTTTTATACTTCAGTTTATACTGAAACTAATCATGTTTGCTCATACTAATTGGACAAGTCTTGGTTGTGAGATGCTTTAATTAATGTGTCCCCCGTTTTATGAGTTCTCATCTATTTGATTTATTTGTGCTTATGGATTTGACGCTCTTACCTTCTACTAGTTGCCTAGAAATTTTTTTTGGATTTTTGATTTAGCATGTGTTCATTTGTTATTTTGTTTGCTTTTGTTATTTCCTACAGGTCAATAGATACTTTGTTCAGTTGTTGGATGGAGTTTTGTTAAAGTTGGAGCACAAAATGAATGAAGATTTTTGAAACTTCTAACTTATGGAAAATTTGACGACTAGTCACATTCCCTCTAATAGCTAGCTAGCTTTTGGTTCTTTCGCTTTCTAGAATTGCTCCGAACGTCATATATTGTGAACAAATAGTTGGCAAGTAGAAAACCGTAGTATAGATTGATTACTTTCCTTATTGTATGGATTAGTGAATTATATAGTGAAGGTGGTATTTGACTATTTGGTGTACTTTTAAAATTTAGCATCATATATAATAGCATATTAGTGCATTATTCACTTGAAGTTCTAATTTTAATACGTGAAATAGTTGTCAAATGATTTTTTGCTATAAGCAATTCAAATAGTTAACCAAGATGTATGAACTTGTATATTGATTTTAAAAATTAACACATACTTGATAGCCATTAAAAACTGCAATAGAAACTAAAACATAGCTAGTCAAAAAAAGCTATAGATGAGCTTTCTATAGCGTTTTGAACAGTAATTAAAAAACGCTATAATAGCTATGGACTTTTAATAGCGTCGGTTAAATTAGCATTGTAAAACGCTATATTAATGGTTTAATAGCATTTTTCGTCATTGAAGAGGATTTTTCTTGTAGTGCTAGAAACTTCAGTTCGATAGAAAAGACGAAACCGTCCAAACAAAAAACAAAGAAGAAATAAGAAACCAAGGGCAAAACAGTAAAAGCGAAAGTCAGGGGACACGAAAATTTCTCAAAATTAAGGGAGAAAAAAGACAGGGCATTGTTCAAAGAATAGTAAACTCGGTGCCTTCTATGGTATATAGTATAATTTGAGGGGAGAAAAAAAAAAGAAATTTGTCTCATGCCAAACGCAGCCCTAGCAAAAACACAGAGGGAGGGAAAAAAGAGAAGCTTCCTTGGCTAAAAGCTAAGTGTATCTCAGGCCTCTAGTCACCAAAGTTTATTTACAAGCTCATCATTTGATGCTCAGTTTAGAGTGGGGTTTGTGCCATTCGTAAAGGAAGATGGTTGTCAGATCGAATCTAAAATAGAGATGGTATCATTGTTGGACTTTAGGCGTTTTTTAACTCATTGGTTATGGTCTCGACCTACCTTGTGGAGGTTGTGGTCTGCGAGAGATATAGAGCGCCTTGTAGTGCACACGTTGGTTATCGCCTTCGTGTGTTTACCAACCACGTGTCTTTTCTACCATTTTATTGCACTGGTTTTGTGTGGCCTTACTCTCTTTAGTGTTTTGATGTTCTAACTTGCGGATTGTTTTGTTTTCCATTTGTAATAACGGTACTGATTCTTATCTCGATTAGTTTAGGTTATTTTTTTTCATCCGCAAGATATGTTTATTTGCGATTTTTGTCTAGCCTTTGTACTATGAGTTTTTCAACATCAGTTGATCGAATTGTTCCCGTCAGTTGTAGAGGATCTGTTAAAGAGCCATGTGTGTGCTCGATTTTTTGTATACTTCTTTTGGTGATTTTCATTTGTGGAGTCGGGTACATGCTATTTTTCCTTGAGCTTCATTCGACTTTATTGATGGAACCAATTATTTGTAGTACCATATTTCCTAAGTAGAGGTTATGTATATGAATGCCTTTTTATATTTTTGAATATATCATCCATTTTGAAAAAATAACAAAGAATTTGATGAGATAATTAAAAACATGTTTCATTAAAAAAAAAAGAAAAAACTCAAGTAAGCAAGTAAGCAAGTGCAAAATCTCAAACCCCTCATTCGCCTTTCTATATAAAAAATGGTAAAGTCTCCAATCCGATATTAGATTAGAGCGGCACATGTATATGTTGGGAATGGTGTCCTACAAGCATGAGATGTGATATGATATTTATTATTTATTTAATAAAAGGGTTTATTCATCATTTTATGTGTATATATTTGTGAATATTTTATGGATATCAATGAAAATTCCATGATTATTTATGGGACCCTAAACATTGTATATAAGTGTTTTATGTGAGAGGATAATGTTTAAGGATAATAATCAAAAAGAGATGTTTGTAATGAATTTAATTAAAGTTTAGAATCTTTAATTAAAACATTATTAATACATGTCATTACCATTTAGAATAGAACGTTGTTATCCGCACTGTTAATATAGCGAGATATTGAATGAGTGTATTACACAAAATGAGATTATGGGGAACAGAGACACAGACACAATATGAATTTTTAATAATTTTCGTTAAGTATAAAAATTCTAATTAAGTCTACCGATGATCATATATAGAATGATCTTAATCCTGAGTTCTTAACAAACTCTTATTTATAGATTTGTGTCTTTTGATTTACTCCGTACATATTTGAACTTATAAGCCAAACCCCCTTTATTGATCTCCAAACAAAAACTCTCATCACACTAATAAAGATACCAGATTAAATGACAATTGAAAACTGATCTCCAAACAAAAACTCTCATCACACTACTAAAAATAGATTAAACGACAATTAAAAACGGTCATCATATCCACATTTTCTTCTAGTGTCATCAACTCTCATCGGTTTAGTTCTCTCTCTGTCTCTCTGATCATGGCTTCTCTCACCTCAGTTTTGCAATCCCAATCTATACCTTTCACCAACAAAACCAGTTTCCAAATACCACCGACTTGTCATCATCATTCTCTTTCCATGTTGGCCTCTGATGAGCGACACGTAGCAAAGTGGGAACCCACCTTTGATGGGAGCCTAAAGTTCCTTGTTGATAGAAAGCTTGTTTATGACACACTCGAGGGGATCTTCCGGGATCCTGCTTTCTTGGAGCCACATTAATTAAGAACTATTGGTGGTGTTGGACATTATACATTAATAGATATATAGGAGGTTTTTCAATACAAGAGTATGCTTAGTACTAATGGTGGTCTTAATATATTTTATTGTTTTTCTTAAAAAGAAATATCTATCATTAGGGTACTTCCAGTAAGACTTTATTTTAAAATGTAAATTAATATGTTTTACGTTTTGGTAACTTTCTAGGGTAGTTAAGAATCCTTGTTTAGTGCACATTTCAGATCTAATTAAAATTACATTAAATATATATATATATATCAATTTTTTTTAAAAAAAATAAATAAATAAGATGCTATAAAACAGAGCCTTACTGATAAGATATTTTTCATGTCCTGTCATAGAATTCTCTTATGTTTTCTCATATTGATTTTGTTTTGATCATATCAAACGTTTTAAGACATACACTATTAATAATAGATACCCCAACCATAAAAGCCCTCCTTTCATAGAATTCTCTTAAGAAAAAAGTAATAATTTAATAAAAGTTATAAAGAGTTTGATATAGATACTATGACGATGTCTGATAAAGATATTTTTCATTGTACGTACTAAACAGTTATGTTAGAATTGCCATAGAAGTAAATAAAATATAATGTGATTTAAGAATTTGCAACTATATTATCGATGCATATTTTATTCACTTATTGTAAAGAAAGAAGAAAAATATTATATTATATACAAGAAAAGAGAATCTAAACAACCTGCGCTAGATTTTGGCTGGCTGGCTTAATTCACGTATTATATATATATTCCAAACATATTAAACTGGCATGTACTTAACAATTATAGTAAAGCAACTTGAACTTGAGATGCTAGTCCTTATTAACTTAGTTGGACTACTCGGGAATTGTGACGAAGATCGGGATATTTTAACATTTTTTCATTTATTTGAGTGCTATAAAGCATTAATTATTGATCATCATCACATAAAAAATAAACATTTTTTTTGGGAACCAAAAAAAAAATAAAGATATGGATCACTGCAAATTTCATAAGATCTAATCTTATCCACACCATAAATATATATATATATATATTTATATTATCCACACCATTTATTTTTTATTGTACTCAATTGAATATGATTAGTTGACTTTATTTTCTTTCTTTCAATGTGATAATTCATAGAATCGGCACAATCACAGTCTCCTCAAATGACTGTCTCTTTGAGCAAGGTGTTTAGACGCATAACCGATCAAAAGAAATTATCTGAATCAAACCAATAATTATTTGTTATTTTTAATTCGCTTGGTTTTATCAGTTTTCAGTTTTCAACATATGTTAATTTAGTAGGAGTTTCAGATATTTCAGATTATGAAAATCGACCAAAATATTATTACAATATCTCCTAAAAAAATATTTCCCTTGTCATACACACTCATACTTCTCTTTAGTTTAATACATGTTAATTTTTCTTATAGTTTATTATTGTTTTATATTTTTGTAATTGAAATAAAGCTTTAGCTTGTGAAAAGCTCTAAAAGATTTATAGTTAACTTACAAGATCAACCCAAATGTTTGTCAAAACAAACTAAATCGACTAAATTTTCTTTCATTCAATGTGATAATTCATAGAATCGTTACAATCTACTAGCATTGTATGTAACATTGTGCTCGTTTACTTCATAGTTTTGTACATTTAAATAGTAGTTGGAACCTATTAAACAAACGCATGGATATATTTAGTTTGGTTTGATGTTTCTTAAAAATTTTAAACACGCGCAGTTTTCAGTTTTCATCCATTTATTCTTGTTGTTATTTATTTATTTTCCTAACTCCTTTGATTGTTGTGTTGTTTTATTAGATGTTGAGTTGAGAAACACAGGATTGGAAAGATCTGAAAGATTGGCAAAGGATTTGGAGTGGATCAAAGATCAAGGCCATGTTTTACCAGAACCTTCTGACCTTGGTGTTAATTATGCTAATTATCTCAAGGAATTATCAATAGTCAAGGATTCTCATCTAATTCTGTGTCACTTCTACAATCTGTACTTTGGTCATACTGCTGGTGGTCGAATAATGGCAAAAAAGGTATGCGATTAATGCTGTTTTTTTTTTTTCTTTTCATTTTTTTTGAGTCATTTGTGAGATTGTGTGATGAGGTTATAAATAAATAAATAAAAGAAGTGCTAGTAGTAAATATCACTTAACCGCCGTAAAAATTTGATAAAATTGTGCACTATTTAATCTTGTTAAATATATATATATATATATATATTTCTAAACCGTAATTCGTAAAATTTTGTTAAAATTGTACACTTTTTATTTCTGTTATGATATTTTAGAAATGCACTCCATTGTTGTCAAGAACTCCTTGTCATAGAAGTCCTACAAACAAAATAGATCAAGAAATAAAAATCTGTGTGTGTCACCTTAAACACATTACCCACAAAATATATTTAAATAGTTTTAAATATATGCTCTTAGATATTGATTTGTAAAATTAAATGGTTAATAATCTGCACCTGAAATCTTTTAAGTATGAGCTATGTGATCTTTTTCATGTAATTATATCTCTGAAATAAAATGACGTTTAAGTAATTCAGCTATCTGAGAAGATAATGAACAACAAGGAGTTGGAATTTTACAAATGGGATGGTGAGGTTTCCCAACTGTTGCAGAATGTCACGGACAAGCTGAACAAATTGACTGAGGTATGTATGTGTGTATTACATATACATATATATATATATATATTTATACCATTTCTGGATTATTGTAAATATTCTTCTTGTTGCGTTTCATATTAGGAATTTATTAATTGCATACGTTCTTTTTCAGAGTTGGACAAGAGAGGAAAAGAACCAGTGTCTGGGAGAGACTGAAATATCCTTCAAATATTATGGAGATATTATTAGTTTGATATTATCGTGATATATGCATGTTGCCACTGTTTATGGAAAGGGTATTATATCCGTACTATATATGAATAAATAATGGATGTCTTTGATGCTTGGGATATTATATAAGGCTTTTGCTTAAGAGTACTGGTTTGGATTATAATAGATTGGATTATGCATGCTTAATGTATATTTTTTTTACATGTGATTGGTGATCATGTGGTAATTGGTATATTCGATCGTACCCTTGGACTATATTTTTGTGAATTAAAAACAATGATCTACTAGTTTTTAAATATTAAATTTTCAAATCAAATATGTCATTCACTTTGAAAATAAAAATTCTTTCCCCAGTGTTTTGTGCTAGTAATAGTAATTATTATCCCACTGCAATGGAATAATTAAGTTATTTATACAAATTATGAGATTGCTCATCTTTCAAATTCTAATGCTACTTAAGTAGTAGAACCTTCAAACTAAAGCCTTGTTCTTTTCACAACTTAAGCTCTATTGTTACAGTATTTTTTCTTATAAAAATTCAAATTTCACTTTTTTACTACAGTGTTTTTTCTCACAAATATATTTATTTTTGCTCTAATTTTCAACCATCTTGCTCACTCCCCACTTATCATAAAAGTGATTATTTAAGCATCATCTTCAACATAAAATTTTGCAACCCTTGTGATGTGAGTGATAGTGTTTGTTGGCGGGAGTCCACACTCCCACCTTGGTGCAACGATAGACATGCTTTTCAATGTCTATCCAGATGACTTGTACCCCCACCCTTTTTATTAGAAAAGTACTTTTTACAATACTTACATACCTCACGGATTTCTATTTCACCTCTTTTTGGATTTCGTCGGGGTCCTCTGTGAAATGCTGCCATGCAAGAGAAGTTTGTGGTCTTTTTTCCTTGTTGTGTTCTCCAACTTTCTCGTTGTTCAATGAATCATTATCAACCAGAGTATTTTCCGGTTTAGTGGGGGTGAGATTCCGAGCCATCATTTCATCGTCGAAAAATGAAAGAGCAAGAAAATGAGTGATCGCAAGAGAAAAGCTTAGAATCAAAATGAAAGAGACAAGATGAGAGATAGAATGATATTGAGACGAGAAGTTGAGAGTGAATTGTTGTGTGGGATCAAGGGATATTTATAGGGGATTTTGGGGGATTTTTTCAGATTGTGACCTGGGCCCTTTGCGGGCCCAACGGTCACAATCCTCACGGACTGGAGGGCTTTTTGGCGGGATGTTTCGCGGGCCTAGGCCGGGCCGAACAAGGGTTGAATCTGGGCTTGGGCCGGGCCGCGGGCCTTCACGGGCTTGGGCCGCGGGCTGAGAAGCCACAGCCCAGCCCTAGCCCATCAAATGTGCCGGGCCAACACAGCCCGTAACAGTACCATACCGGGCCGTGCTAAATCCGGCACTGTGGACGGCCCGGCCTATTTAACAACTCTAGGTGAAGATGCTCCGAAGGGTGAACATGCTCAAGTGAAGGCTGCTCCGATGGTGAGTTAGGCGAGAAGAAGTCCAAAGGAAGGATTCATGACACGGAAAAGACTCCGTTAGGCACACTTGGACATGAAGAGAATGCTCTGGGAGACATGCCTGCCACAGAGGGAGCCTCCATTAGGCACGTTCGGCGCGGGTAGAGCCTCCATTTGACTCAAAACATTGAGAATCAACATTGATGAAGAAGAAGATGTTTTTAGGCTTAGACTTAGGAATTTTGGGCTTCCAAAAGGACGGGTGGAAGGCTTTTGGAAAAGTCTCCATCACCCATTTGTATTTAATCCGATTAATTTTGAAAACCCCCCAAGTGATATTCAATATGGATTGAATTAAACGACAAATGAGCCTACTTAATCACACATGGACCACTAAACCACAACCTGCGAGAGTTTCTCAGGCGTGGCTTGGATTCATAAAATAAGCCCAATAACGTCGCGCAACGTTATGATTAGGCCTAACACCTTATATGGGCCTCGTACAAAATCTAATATCAATAATTATCGAACAATGCACATTCCCACTTAATATATAAACAACTACACGCAATGTGTCGCTAGCTGTTACATTTTAAAACACGTTAAATAGAGAGCTGCAATTAAAAAAAAAAAGTTAAAGGGCACCGGCCTCCATGTGCTTGCCACTTGGCTAGAGGTGTCAAATGGGCCGGGCCGTCCATGGACGGCCCGGTCCAGCCCATAATAGTGCCTGATTCGGCACGGCCCGGTTCGTTACTGTTACGGGCCGTGCCGGCACGGCACGTGTAATGGACTAGGGCTGGGGCTCAACTTCTCAGCCCGCGGCTCAAGTACGGCCTAAGCACGTGAGGTCCACAGCACGACCCTTATTCGGCCCAGCCCAAGCCCTGATTCGGCCCTTATTCGGCCCGGCCCAAGCCCGCGAAACGGCCCATGAAGAAGCCCATTTCATTTGGTCCAGTGGGCCCTTCGCAGGCCCAACGTTCGGCATGTGACGGGCCTCCCATTTGGCCCGTCACGTGCCTCCCGTTTGGCACGTCACGTGCTACACGTTGGGCCCAACGGAAAAAATTGAATTTCAACCCTAAAATATGTTGGTTGCCCGAATCAAATTCGGATGCGGAAGCGCGGTGGTGCGGGGAAGAGGCGGATCGTGTATAACAAAAATTTTCATAAAACTTTTGAGATACTCTATAGATTATATTAATTTATACACGAATAAATTAATCTCATTAACTTATATATATCAAGAACTCAATCAGGAAAAATACCTGGAAGCCGACTCGGATGATAACTTGAGTTCTTTGACCACGAACAGTCCTTGCTCCAATCTTTGTGTTTAGAAAACCAATGTCTTCCACATCAATTCCTAGAATCCACGAAGTTATATAAATTAAACTAAAAAAATAATATAAAAATTCAATATAAAGTTAAACCAAAATAAAAAATTTCAAAGTTTCCAATCCCAGTCCATCCCTTATCCAACGTCCCTAGACAAATAATTTGAATTGAGTAAGCAAATTATCTAAGGAAATTGGAAGAACACGTAAATAACACAAAGAACCTGTGAAGGAAATAATAAAATGAAGACAATCACAAGGCAATTGTATTCAGAAAAATGAGTGTCTCTCTTTTCCTCTCAAATTGAGAGAATTTATAGTACATTAGGATTGATGGAGTTTAATTCTCCCATTAATTCGAGAGTTTATTCTCTCTTAATTACAATAAGGCTCTTCACCTTTTTGTGAGTAAAAACTGATAAATAATCAATGAGAATTAACTTTCAACCATTCAATGTCTTTAATTAGCGTAAGTTACTTCACTTGATAACATCACGTAACCTTTGAACTTTCGGCTTTGGCGAACTTGGGCTCGGAAGAGATTGGGCTCCGGCGAGCTTGGGATCGGGCGCGCTTGGGCTAGCTTGGGCTCGGGAGCGCTTGGGCTCGGGAGCGCTTGGGCTCGGGAGAGCTTGGGCTCGGGAGAGCTTGGGCTCAGGGCAGCTTGGGCTCGGGAGAGCTTGGGCTCGGACGAGCCTTTGAATTTATCGCATGTTTAATGATTCTGGAAATACCGCCCAACATCAGCCCCCCAGTCCACGAGTGTCGCACGCCAAGCGAAGGGGACTAAAACTTGCCCATAATTTTTTCTTTTTCTTTACCGAACTTTATCTCCCCCTTCCAACATACCATGAATGTCGAAGATTTGATGAAGATTTTCTATTATTTCTTTCCTTGTTTGCGACAGGCTCACATTTATAGAATCCATGAATATTCTGAACGTATATGCAAATTTATTGCCGAAAATCATCTCCCATTACTTTTACAATTTTGAACAACTTCCTTATAAATTCAAATTGGAAAATCCACAGGTGCCTCATTACTTGAAGAAATCCTTCCCACTTTGTGACGATTTCCATCATCCTTCTCAAAATTGGTAAGTTTCTAATTTTCTTTAAAGCTTTTTCCTTTGAAATCCTTCATTCTCACCTCTAATTTGGCAACTAACATTCCCTGCATGCCTACCCCTGTGAATATCCCTTTTTTTTTAAATTACCGAACTATGCATGGCCTTTGACTTTGGCCGACCTTAAGGCATTTTCCACCTATCTCCATTACTTCCAACGTTAATGCAGGGAAACCAAAGCCTCCCTTTCACTTGTGAACCTAGCCCATTACGTGATTCTCCACCATTGAGTAACAACTTCAATTCCTTTGATTTTGTGACTCGTGAAGTGTACATATTGATCACTTTACAAAATATCTACTAATTGAGGTAAGCATGGAAACTTACAGAATAAAGATTAGGAAACTCGATCTTCAGAGATTCTCACTATGATATTTCTTACATTCAGTTCCTGCATTCCTTTCTCTTGCCATCTTCGTATGTTTCCTCTTTGCTTTTGTGATAGTTAACGTAAATTGAACTTAAGTAATTGCCTACTTCTTTACACTACACCACACTCCCGGCTGGTGCAATTGCTGTGACAAATCATGCGCCACATGTGATGGTTGGGTTCATAACCGTCCAATTATGTGATTAAAATTGACGTAAGCAGCAGACAACGAATGAAACCATCAGCCATGCATGTTGAAGGGATGACCAGCGAAACTGAAGGCAATAACGTTGGCGATAGAATGAACCAAACGACGACTGTGCCGACATCAATGAGGATTAAATCTGTGGAAGTAGAAAATCCTTCCAAGCGTGTTAAACGTCGTGCCAATCGGATTTTCCATAATTGCAATGACGAGGACTCTCTTAACTCCACCTCTTCAGATGGCTCTTTGTACACTCCGGAGATTACCGATCATGATATGTACTCAGAAGTCAAAAGCACAACCTTGAAGTTCAAACTCGGCAAGACAAGAGATATCGCCAAAGCTCATGAAGGTGGCAATGCCAAAAATAAGTGGAAAAAGATTGACTCTCCTAAGAAAACGCTCGTGTCCGAGCCCAATAATTCGCTTGGTTCCGACCCCACAAATCTAGTTGGTGTAGATTCCGATGATGACTCTTTACCGGCGGAGGGGTCTTCAAAGACCATTCCCGATCAACCTAAGCCCGACTTGGGAGACTTACATAGCTGTCTTACGATAGAAGACTTGGAGAGGATTCGTACCACTTATTGTATTCCTTCCAACATGGAAGACTTACATAGCCATCTTACAATAGGAGACTTGGAGAGGATTCGTACCACTTATTGTATTCCTTCCAACATTTCACTTCGCCTCCCGTCTCAAAATGAAACTTTGAAATCCCCTCCGACAGATAGGATCGTACTTTTCGAAGATTTTTTCAAATGTGGCCTTCGGCTTCCAGTTCATCCATTTCTCCATGATCTCTTGGCATATTTTAACTTGAGTTTAAGCCAACTTTGTCCGAACGTGCTACGCCACGCCATCGCTTGTTTTGTCCTTTGACGGAAACTTGAATTTGGAGATTTGACTGTCAACGAATTTAGAGGCATCTACATAAAAAAGAAAACTCCCGGGCACAATAGTTCTTTTTACTTCCAAGCGAAACGAAACATGAAACTCATCCTGGATTGTCTTGAAAACGACAAACACTGGAGATCTTCTTGGTTCATAGTTTATGGAAATTGGAACCTCAACCCAAATGTGACTCCTCCAAAGCCTAACAAGGTTACCCTTTCACAAGACGCGCTTGACAACATTAGCTCCGCGAAAAAAGCTGACGAGGCAATCAGAAACGCAAAGTATCTTCTTTCTAAAGAAACGTTAGACGCCCATTGGCCATGTGACCCGAGAGCTTTATCTCCTTCCACAACGCAAACTCTTGATCTAGATGTGTTATTTAATGGTATGTCTGACGCGACTACCTTAGAAGAATCTTTGAGTGGTACCGGGCCATTGCTTGATCTATCTTGTTCTCTGAATGACATGGAATTATTTTTGAATGACCCTATTTCTGACGTTTGCCATCCTGCTAACCCTGCTATCTTTGACAAAATAGGTGTGACTTTATCGACACTCCCACATGACTTCTTTTTGTGCCTGTTACACATATTTTATTGCTGATTTTTGTTCCCTCTTTTTTTTTTTTTACAGATATGGCTAGCAAACGTGATTCCGGACTTCCTTCTGAGCATCGTGGTGATGGCCCCCGCCCATGTGAGCACCACGTGTCTAGACATTTTCCCAAGGACTTGGAATCCTGCTTGGCGTCTAGGCCCACGAGGCCCCCCAGCCAATCAACCTTTGACCCTGAGATTTTCAAGGAACGGATGAAGAAGCGAAAGTCCTCCTTTGACGTTCCACCTACTTTCCCTTCTCTATCAACTGCATTAAATCTTGGCTCTTGTGCACCAAATGATCCACATCCTCCTTCAAGACCAGCAAAAAAGTCTTCGAGTCATGAACTTGGCCAAACCTCCAAAGGTACTTCCACTCTTGATGTTGTAACTGATGGGTTGGTCCGCTTGTCCATCCACCCCTGCCATGTTCCAATGTTGAAAAAGATGGAGAAATTTGTGCCTTGCGAACATATTGACGGAGCTAAAAAATGAGAAGCCATCAACTTAGCTAATTCAATCGAGTGCCGGATTACTGAGGTAAACCCCCTCCTTTTCTTCATTGAAATTTTCTGAACCCAAATTGGGCTTAGCTTTATCTCTCTCCTTCTTTATTAATGTTGGGATTTTCTGAGCCCAAATTGTGTTTAGACTTTCCTAAGCTAATTTGTTTAACCCTTTTTTTTTTTTTTTAGCTCTTTGCAGATCTTCTTGTGTACAACTCTCGAACAAAAGAAATGTTTGAAGAGGCAAAAATAATTTCACCAAAATTTAAGGAATCTCAGGACAGTTTAAAGGCGACACAAGAGAAATTGCTTCAATATGAGAAATTAGTTGAGCAGACGGTGAGCATCTCAAATGGTTGGAAAGCTAAATACAATGCTCTTTTGACCTCCTCTGAAAATGATAGGAAGACTCTTGTGGAGACTAAAGCTGCTCTTGATATGTCTCTAAGGGAACTAGAGCGAGTGAAGAAAGATTTGGAGCTTTGCCATGCCAAGTACGAGGCTGATAAAGTCGAGCTTGCTGAGGACGAGTTCTGGAAAGGCTACGAAGAAGCTAAGAAGGCAATCATTTTCTATAACAAAGACCTTGACCTTAATCTCTCATTTGACCCTCCTCATGTTGTTCAGACTCCTTCGGCACCTACACCAAATGTTTTCAACCCTGATGATGAGATGATTGAACCCATGAAGGATTTGGAAAAATCACTGAGCAGCGATCCTCCAAGTATCGATCCACCAAGCAGCACCTAAAAGTTTTTTTTTTTTCTCTGCACTCCATTTTTCATGCTTGCTCTTGTGTACTTGGGCCCGGTTGGCTGACACTTTTCCTTTTATTGAAATCTGTTCTTTTGTTATCTTTCCTGTAACATAATAATATTTTTTTTAATTTCTCTTTGTAATTGCTACATTTTATCAATGTAGACTAGCTAATATATATATATATATATATATTTCTTTGGTTTAGAGTTATCCCGTGCCCACTTGGGGTCAGGTTTTCCCTTTAACCAAGTTTCTCCTATGGCTTAGGATTTTTCCGTGCCCACTTAGGGTCGACTTTTTTGTGGTAATATTTCATCGACTTTGCGATTTTCCCAAGCCCAACTTAGGCTTAGGTTTTCTCACGCCAAGGTTTCTTCCTCTTTGGATTTTTCCGTGCCCACCTGGGGTCGGGTTGTTCCCTTGTCTTTTCTATTTTCCCGTGCCCACTTGGGGTCGGGTTTTTTCGAGCCGAAGCTCTTTTTTTTTTTTTTGAATTGATACCCTTCTATCCCCCCATTTTCTTTGTCATATTGATCAAAATGAGAAAGAAAATATTAAAAGAAGAAATTAGCAAACACTTCGACTTTATTTAGTAATAATATGTTTCGCCTGACAAACTTGGCGTCACATCGAAGTACAAACACACACTAAACTTCAAACTTTTTAACTATTGATAATACTTCTTAAGGTGCTTAACATTTCAAATATGTGTCAATATTTTTCTAGACTTCCCTTCCTTTCGATTCAACCTTCCCATTGGTTGCTTTTACATAGCAAATGCGAGCCTCTTGTTGATTGCCAAGCACCACTCTAACACCATTTTCCATCAGAAATTTCAACATCAGATGATATGTTGACGTTATCGCTCTCATGGCATTAAAAGTCGGTCACCCTATGATGACATTGTAAGCAGATGGTTGGTCCACAACCAAAAAATTTACCATTCTTGTCACCTTAGTGTTCCCCTCTCCCATGATAACTGGGAGTGTTATCATTCCTTCAGTATGGATGCATGCTCCAGTAAAGCCTTGGAGTGGGGTGTTCACGGGTGTTAACTTTGCTCCACCTAGGTTGATCTTGGTTAAAGCATCCTTGAATAGTATATCCGCCAAGCTCCCATTGTCGATCAAAATCCGGTGGACTAAGCTATTTGCCACTTGCAAAGACACAACTATGGCATCGTTATGTGGATGAAGCAACTTCCTTGCCTCCTCCTCCGTGAAGGTTATGGCGATGTTCTCCATCTTTGCAAATTTTGCGGCATGTTCCGTCATATTTACAAATTGGACACAATCAAGACCTTTAGCTTCTCGAGCATACAGGTTCCGAGCCCGCATGGAATCACCAGTTTCTGGTCCTCTAAAAATTGTCCTGACCTCATTCAACGCAAAATTATTCCCATCTGTTGTATTCATTCCCTGTGCGACCCCTGCTTGCTTTCCCATTGTTGTCGGGAGTGCAATTCTTCTCTCTGCTATCACTCTGTCCACAAACTCCTGCAACTGGCCTTGTTGAATGAGTGCCTCAATCTGTCCTTTTAATTGAAAGTAACTTGAGGTTTCATGGCCATGGTCCTTATGGAAGTAACAATATTTACTTTTATCCCTCTTGTTAGGATCTCCCTTCATAGGGGCTGGAGGAGTCAGTAAATTCTGATGTTGAATCTGCATTAAAATCTGTGCCACTGTCGTATTCAAGGGTGTGTAGGCCCTTGTCGTATCTGGTGGAGCGTAAGCTTGGAACTTTTGCGTCAAGGCAGTCTTGGATTTGTTCATGTCCTGTTGTGCCTCTGACTTTTGCTTTTTTCCTTCTCCTCCTTTAGATCCTTCTTCTACCTTCCGCTTTCCATCATTTTTTGATTGATCCGTTTGAGATTGTCCTCTCCGATTGCGCATGTATTCTTCAGCGTTAATGAACTTCTGAGCTCGGATAACGAGATCGGCGAAGGTTTTTGGTTGTTTTTTGTAAATTGACTTCAGCATATCACATTCCTAAAGTCCTTCTCAAATTACGGCCACAGCATCACTATTAGTGTACCCTTCCACATAATTCATTTCCTGGCTGAAACGTTCAATGTAGGCTTTTAACGATTCATCAGCTCCTTGCTTAAGGGAGAACAAATAAAGCTTATCTTTCCTGCGAGTTTTTACTATCACAAATCGTCCTACAAATTGTTGTTTCAACTGGTTAAATGAACTAATTGACCTTGGCTCTAATTGTTGGAACCATTGAAGCGCCGACCCAGTAAGCGTCAAAGAAAAGGCTTGGCACATCTGAGCTTATGTGGCTCCCCGAATTCGCATCCATGTGCTATATCCATGTATATGTCCTGTTGGATTCTCTTTCCCATCAAACTGTTTGATGGGAATCATCTTGAAATCAGTAGGAAATTCCTCTGCCATGATGTCCTCAGTGAATGGTGGCTCTGTTTCATCCAGCAAGTCTCTTACACCATCCGGCAAATTCTTATTGGCTTTTATGTCATCCATTCGCCTTTGCATCATTTCAAGTTGCTGCCCGAGTTGTTCCTCACGGGTGCTCCTGTTGGATTGACTTACGCCTCCTTGATTATCATGTCGGTTCTGGTTCTGATTCGCCCTATTTACTTGGCTCCGGAAAGATCGTGGTATTTCGGCTCTCCTCCTACTCCTGTTTTGAGTTGCCTGGTTGTTTGAGGGCATAGGTACAATTGCTTGTACATTCTGTTGTGCGTTGAGTCGATCCCGCAAATCAGTAGTGGTGAAATCATCAGACCCAGGTGTCCAGGTGCTATCAACTTCTTCGCTATGACGGTTATCTTCTATCCTGTCAAACACCGATGTCCTAGTTCTTTCAGTTGCATCGTGATGACTCCCAATCCATGACAAAGCATTCTGACGCCTAGGTGCGTGACGTGGTTCTTGTGGCTCGGGCAAGTCCCTTGGTTGATTCCTATTGGATTGACCCTCACCTTCATTACGTTGGCTCCGACGATGGCTACGCCCACTCCTAGCACTACGTGAATTCGCCGGCCCACTTTGTTGGTTATTTGCTGGACGAATCGTGTTAAAGGTAGTGATAAGCTGATTCACCATCCCTGCCAACGTGTCCACTCGTGCTTCGATCCTGTTAGTGCGTGTTGGTGGACGAGGAGCACGTGGTGCCTTTTCAGGATTAGCGCCGAGTCCCCTTGTTTGGGTTCCCTCAGAATGGGTACGTTGAGCACTTGAGACTTGGTCACTCGCATACCTGAAAATGACCTAGCAATGAGATAGAAAAATTTAAGTGCCGGTGAGAACCTGTGGATGTTAATCACACTAGGGCCCTCCTTCTAGCACCAAAAATGTTGGAGTAAAATTTCGTCCAACACTTATCCAACGTCCCTAGACAAATAATTTGAATTGAGTAAGCAAATTATCTAAGAAAATTGGAAGAACATGTGAAGAACACAAAGAACCTGTGAAGGAAATAATAAAATGAAGACAATCACAAGGCAATTGTATTCAGAAAAATGAGTGTCTCTCTTTTCCTATCAAATTGAGGGAATTTATAGTACATTAGGATTGAGAGAGTTTAATTCTCCCATTAATTCGAGAGTTTATTCTCTCTTAATTACAATAAGGCTCTTCACCTTTTTGTGAGTAAAAACTGATAAATAATCAATGAGAATTAACTTTCAACCATTCAATGTCTTTAATTAGCGTCAGTTACTTCACTTGATAACATCACGCGACCTTTGAACTTTCAGCTCCAGCGAACTTGGGAACTTTCGGCTCTGGCAAACTTGGGCTCGGGAGAGCTTGCGCTCCGGCGAGCTTGGGCTCGGGCGAGCTTGGGCTCGGGAGAGCTTGGACTCAGGGCATCTTGGGCTCGGGAGAGCTTGGGCTCGGACGAGCCTTTGAATTTATCGCATGTTTAATGATTCCGGAAATACCGCCCAACACAAACTAATTTATGAACTATGTAAACCAAATTAGTAATAAAGCCATAAAACGACTAATTATTTTAGAAAATTAGTATTATAACTAGATGTATTTATATTAAGTATATAATATAGACTTAAATTTATGAGGATCCGTGGACTTTTTTTCCTTTTTATAATTAATTATTGTACTAAAAATTGTTATGAATTAAACTTTGAACTCTTTAGTTAACTCAAATTTAGTCCCTTGGTTAAAATTCTATTAAATTTGGATAGAAAATCAAGACAATCTCGTAATTTCACCTTAAATGTGAACAATCTTATGCTTTTACAATATGTCTTTCTTTTTGTTGTTTAGTTGTTTTCATTGAATTTGTTTTTGTATGCTTTATTTATGGGAAAAGGAGACAAATACCTCTTAAAATATATGAGTTTGAATTTTTGTCCCTCACTTTTGAATAATATCATTTTTAGTCAAATAACTAGATTACTCAAAAGAGTATTAATTAAGAGTAAGAAATAAAAATCTAGACTCATGCATTTTAAGAATAAGTTCAACAATTTTCTCTTTATTTATTATTCGTGCAGTTATATTGAAGTCCTGGATCTTAAAGTTGCTCAAGGCTGATCTAGAATTTGAATCGTGTTTCCATAATTTGATCAATAAATCCTTCCCGTAAGCTTAATCCTTGCATCTATTTGACGTGAATTGACACTTAAACGGTGGAGACTGAGGAACAAATCTGATCCAAACAATTGTTTGATTAATTTTACTCTAATACCTAAATAAAAACCCTAATCAAACCAAAATCAAATAGTCCACAAAATGAACTAATTTATAAACACATGCAAATTAAATCAGTAATAAAACAACAAAAGGGCTAATTATTTTAAAAATTAATTTCACAGATACACTTATTTATATAAAGTACATGTATAATATAGAGTTAAATTCATGAGACTCTAGAATTAATTCTATGTGCTGAAAATTGTTTTAAACTAACTTGAACTCTTTAAATGACCGTAACACCTTGAAAATTTAATTGAGATTAATTAAGGTAATTGAGATTATTAGTGTGCCTAATCTGGATTATTAATTGAGTTTAATTAATAAATGTTTCTGACACGTGTGAGTTTAAATAGTTCCAAGGTATTTAAATTATTCTTAATAATTTATTTTAAACCAGAAGTGTGTATGGGCGCATTTCTGGACTGCTCTTTTAAAATATTGACACATGTCATTTTCTTATCCTTTTCCTTTTCTTTTCTTTTCCTTTTTCCTTTTTCCTTTCCTTTCTCTTTCCTTTCCCGTGCACTCCCTCCCTCTCCTTCACTCTCACTCTCCCGCTCACTCTCTCTCTCTCTCTCTCTCTCATTTGTGTCCCAAATCAAAACTACAAGAAAAAGGGCTTTTCGTAGCGGTTAGTTATAGCGCTTTTCAAAAAACGTTACTGCTTTAGTCTATAATAGCGTTTCTAAAGAGTTATAATATATATATATATACATATATATTAAAATTTGTTGACATTTTGACTGATTTGTTTTATATATATTTAAAAATATATAAATGTACAGATACAATTACATTGGGCGGGCATTGGAAAAAAAATTTCCAATTTTCCCGCTCGCTCCCTCCCCCCATTTTTTTTTCTGTTTTTTTTAAAGGAAATGCGCACAAGATACGAGAGAAACAAGGAATGGAAAAAAAAAAAAAAAGAAACCCCCAAATGCTGAAATGCCCATACGGATTCATTCTCACTCAAAGAGTGCTTTGGCCGGCCAAGAGGGAAACAACCTCATTCTCCCAAAATTCCCTAAAATTCCCTAAGTTTCCCTAAGTTTCCTCAGGATTTACTCTCCTAGATTCTGAAATTGAAGGCCGGTAGTGTTAGGTTCCCTCAAATTTCCAACTTTCCCCCAAATGCCCTAATTTTCCGGTCCATCTCACGGGAAGAAATCCTCACGGCCGGGAAGAATCTCACGGGAAGAAATCCTCTCTTTGTCTGTGCATCGTTTGATTCCCCCAAGGAGGTTCGAATCTCTCTCTCTCTCTCTCTCTCTCTCTCTCTCTCTCTCTCTCTCTGTGTTCGAATCTCTATTCCAAAATTTTTCCTTTCTGTACACTATTTTGGAAGGATTGTACGTAGTTTATGGTCTTTCATTACTCATTCTTTAGATAGTAATTGAGACTACTTTTTTAATCTGATGAAAATATCGGTCTCCAATCTTCAAACGTAATCCATATATTTCCTTAGGTTAGAACATTTTACATCCTAAAATTCTTCAGAAATTTACTTCTGGAATTAGAATCCCACTTAAAGACGACAGTAGATCAAGAATTTGGATTCTATGCATGGGCTTTTATTGATGTTGTTTTATCTGAGGCGCTTCCTGATTCGTTAATGATGGAACGGTATAATTCTAAAAAGAAGAATGCATATGCTCTTTATTCTTGAAGTAAGAAGGGATTTAAGTCTTGAAATTGTCATTTCAAACATGTTTGGTTGTTGATTCTAAGAGATCATACGCTTTTTCCCCTTGTTTGGATTTTCTCCATTGGATTTTGCATGTGCGGATTCTAATAATAAGCATCTTTTGATTATTTTGAGTGGAAGAATATATTGATCTATCTCAGAAGTTTCAACCAGTTAATTAAGCATCTTGACCCTAGTTATTTTGTGTTTCCCTAGAGCTAGATTTTCTCCTTTTTTTATATATAATTTTTTTAATTGAGAAAATTATAGAATTTACCATTGAGTGTATAGTTCTAGATTTTTATTTCTCATTCATTATTAATACTCTTTTACTAATATAGTTATTTGATTAAAAAGATTATTAATCAAGAATAATGAATAGAAATCTTGACTTATACATTTTTAAGAGGTATTTATCTTTTTTTGTTTGCTCTGTTATTATAATGATGTTAGACTAAATTTTATTTCTTAGTCTGAAATGTGATAATTTATTTAGCATTTAATTATGAAGTCGATTGATGATGTTAGGATGCTTGATAAAGATTGGGTGCGTGATAACAGGTGAGCAAGATTGGAATTTAGTTTTGTTGTTTGTGTTAGTCATTGTAGTCATAGAAATCTTAGTGTTGACCTTTTTATTTATAGACTTACTG
>NW_010363083.1:249722-250569 GCF_000414095.1 Morus notabilis
ATCTTGGGTTCTTTGGACTTGTTTTAGGACCTAGAACCCAGATCTAGTGGTTTTCCTTTGAAATATCTCGATTTGGGACTGAGATTTGTCAGGTTTTTGCTGATTTCCGCGAGCTTCTCTCGCGCAGCTGATTCCACCGGTCGACCTGTGCGGTCGACCGGATCACATGAAAACCGGTCGACCAATGCGGTCGACCGAATTGTAGGCTGACCGGTCGACTGGTGTGCACACTACTGGTTGACCGGTGGTGTTGCACTGCTCTGTCACCGGTCGACCGGTTGACACGGGGTTTGACCTTGTTTGGCCTGAAATTGCTGTTTTGACCCCTGTTTTCGGGGAGAACCCAAATTAGCTTCATTTGGGGACTTGAGATAAATGGATTAGCATCTTTAATCCTTGTTTTAAGATTGAAAACCATTGGAATGATAATTTGAAACATGAAAATGGATTAGGGCACACTAATAGGAAATCTTGGTTGGAAATTGAGATTTGGATTACTTTAGGAATGAGAATTAATCATAAAGTGTTGTTTTGCATCAATGATCGCTGAGGATTTAGACTGAAGGGGCTTAAGGAAGCGGAAGCCGGAAAAGGCAACGCTAGTCCCAGGTTTGATAGTGCGAGGTAGGATTTCTGTCCCTTTTCCTAGTGAGCCTGTTTTCAAAAAGGATTTTAGCCTTGAAAATGTTTTAAATACAGGGATTGATTTGTGAAAGAAAACGCTTTGAAAACCATGGCTTGTTTAGTCATGGAACCTCATGGCTTGTCCAGTCATGGGGCCCACGACTTGAGTAGTTCGTGGGGTCGTATTAACGATTTTAAAATGTTAATGAATGATTTCTTAAGC
>NW_010363083.1:251065-265054 GCF_000414095.1 Morus notabilis
AATGTCTTATTTTATTTACTTATTCATTTATGTATTCCCTCGCACATTTATTATTCATTTATTTATAACGTTTATTTCAAATTATATCCTACTGGGCCTTTCGCTCAGTTTTATGTTTTAAATGTATTAAACCCCTCCCAGGAGATTCTAGGAGTGGTGCACAGTAGCTGGATATTTGCTACAGAGCAGCTAAGTTGTGCTGCTGTTGGAATCAAGTGAGGATCGTGGACATCCTCTTGGAAAAATGTAAGTAACTGAGAATTCTGTAAACTTATGTAATATTTGGATTAACTAGACTGTGGTTGATGTCTGTTGGAATGATTATTTACATGTTCATGTATGTACGATACTGTATGTCCTGTGGGGTGGAGCCCTGTGTGTCAGAGGCTCCGAAATTCTGTAATTTAATTATATTTTAATGTAGTTAAGTGTGGGGCCCGGTTGGGAATCTGCTTTATTAATCCCAAATCGAGCTCCACGTCACCTACCCCGCTTGGGGGGCGTGGCAATTCACTTAGATATTTGTGGTCCTAGGAGAATACCTTCTTTGGGTGGTAGCAGATATGTTATTCTCTTCATTTACAAGGATGTGTTGGGTGTACATTTTGAAGTAAAAGTCTGAAGCTTCAAGTGTATTTCGTAATTTCAAAGTCTTTGTGGAGAATCAAAGTGGCTGCAAAATAAAGGTGATTAGAACTGATAATGGTACTGAGTACACTTGTGAAAAATTTGAAGAATTTCTCAAACAAGCAAGGATTCATCATCAACTCACTATTAGTTGTAATCCTCAGCAGAATGGAGTAAGTGAGACAAAGAATAGAACTGTCATGGAGATGGCCAGATATCTTTTGTTCGAGAAGAAGCTTCCTAAGAAGTTTTGGGCAGAAGTAATTACTACTGCTGTTTATTTGTTAAATAAGCTGCCTACAAAAGCTTTGAAGGATAAGACCTCATATGAAGCTTGGTATGGAGTCAAGCCTAATGTTCACCATCTAAGAATTTTTGGAAGTATTTGTTATGTTCATGTTCCTGATGTCAAAAGAAGCAAGCTAGATCAAAAGGCAGATGTTGGGATTCTTTTGGGATATAGTAGCAATGCCAATGGTTACAAAATCTTCAACTTGCAATCCGAAAAGGTGATTATTAGCGAAGATGTAAAGATTGACAAAGAAGCATATTGGGATTGGGAGAACTGAAACCAAGTCTCAAATAGTAACCATGTTAAAAGAGATGTGGCTATCATAGGAGATCAACCTGTCGTGGAAGATCAACTTGATCTTGAGAATGATACTGATGAAGAAATGTCTGTTAGAGGTACAAGACCTCTGGATGAGATCTATGAGAGATGTAATGTGGCTTTAGTGGAGCCTGCTAATCATGAAGAGGGTATAAAGTGAGCTAGTTGGAAAGCTGCAATGGAGGAGGAGCTGAATATGATCAACAAAAATGATACTTGGCAGCTAGTAGAAAGGCCTACTGATAAAAGGGTGATTGGTGTAAGATGGGTTTTTAGAATTAAGTTGAATCCATATGGTTCTGTTAACAAGTTAAAAGCAAGGCTAGTTGTCAAAGGTTACTCTCAGCAATTTGGAGTAGATTTTTCTGACACCTTTGCTCCAGTGGCAAGGCATGATACTATAAGATTGTTGATCGCTTTAGTAGCTCAAAAAGGTTGGAAGATTTTCCAACTTGATGTCAAATATGCATTTCTTAATGGCTACTTGAAGGAGGAAATATTTGTGGAGCAACCCCATGTTTTCTTAAAAAATGAAATGAAGACAAAGTGTATTAGCTCAAGAAGGTCTTGTATGGGCTAAAGCAAGCACCAAGAGATTGGTATAGCAGGATAGATGATCATGTGCTACAGTTGGGGGGGGGGGGGGGGGGCCAAAATCAACGTCTGTGGCGCAAAGAAGTCCTAGTGAGGCCACTCTCTATGTGCAACAAGCAGGTGATGATTTATTAATAATTTCTGTGTATGTTGATGATCTTCTCATAACTAGCAGCAACGTTGCTTTAGTGCAAAATTTCAAAAAAGAAATGCAAAATGTGTTTGAGATGACTGATTTGGGAGAAATGTCATGTTTTCTTGGTATGAAAATTCTTCAAATTGAGCAAGGAATTTTCATAAGCCAGGAAAATATGATAAAGATGTGCTGAAGAAGTTTGGCATGGAGAATTGCAAAGATGTTAGCACTCCACTGGTTTTGAATGAAAAATTAAGCAAAGAAGATGGAACTGATAAAATTGATGCTGGAATTTATAGAAGTTTGATTGGTTGTTTGCTATACTTGATAGCAACACAACCTAATTTTATGTTTGCTACAAGTTTGTTGTCAAGAT
Organism: Morus notabilis; assembly: GCF_000414095.1. Taxonomy (NCBI): domain Eukaryota; kingdom Viridiplantae; phylum Streptophyta; class Magnoliopsida; order Rosales; family Moraceae; genus Morus; species Morus notabilis. The sequence continues at coordinate 253,409 of NW_010363083.1, forward strand.
TTATGCAAGCTCCAAGTGAAATACATTTCAAGGCTGCAAAAAGAGTATTAAGATATGTGAAAGGAACAACAGATTTTGGTGTTTGGTTCAATAAAGGAGATGAGGTTCTGTTGATTGGATATGTGGATAGTAATTGGGGTGGCTCACTTGATGATATGAAGAGTACCTCAGGCTATATTTTTACCATTGGTTCTGGCATGATCAGCTGGAATTCTAGAAAGCAGGATGTGGCGGCTCAGTCAATAGCTAAAGCAGAGTATATTGCTGCTATTGCTGCTGTCAATCAAGCCATTTGGCTAAGAAAAGTTCTTGAAGACTTGCATCACATGCAAAAGAATGCTACTGTAATTTTTTTGTGCCAATCAGTCTACTATAGCTATGACAAAAAATCATGTGTTTCATGGAAGAACCAAGCACATCAAGATCAAGTATCATTTTATTATAGAAACGGAAGAAGAAGAAGAAGAAGAAGTCAAGTTAACTCATTGCAGCTTTGAAGATCAGTTTGCAGATGTTTTGACTAAAGCATTGCCGAAAGCAAATTTTGAAAATTGTTTTTAATAAGACGGCCAATCGAATCCTCATCATGGAAGAAAATGGTTTTTAATTTTGAAAATAGTTTTTTTTTCTTTCTCTTTCTCTTTATGTTATGGACACCTATACCAATAGGAAAGAGCAAAAAGTATAGTCTCTAATTTTCTATTACTTCCTATTTATAGTGGTGTAGCCAGAGTTTCTGTAGAACTCTTTTCTATTCTTTCAAAATAAAGTAATACAAAATTAGTTATCACTTATATTTTAAATCTTATTTAAAATATATTTTTCTATTTAATTTTGAAACGTTTTCGCTCTTTTCTTTCCTGTACAAAACCGGTCACTACAGGGATAGAGACCTTATTGTTGGCGTCGAACATGGCTAGGAAGAGATAATTCTTCCTTTATCATGCAGCCTAATTTTGACTCAAATTAAAGTTACATCAAATCAAACTTTTATTTCTATTGAATTCAATTTGATAACTTAGAGAGTAAGTGTCACGCCCCCCAAATGGGGTGGGTGACGTGGAGCTCGATTAGAGATTAATAAAGCGAATTCCTAGACGAGCCCCACACTTGACTGCATTAAAATATAAATACATTACTACAGAATCTCGAGCCTCTAACAACACACAGGGCTCTACCCCACAGAACTTACAGTATCGTACATACATGAACATGTAAATAATCATTACAACAGACATCAACTACAGTCTAGTTAACCCAAATATTTCAAGAGTTTACAGAATTCTCAATTCCTTACATTTTATTCCAGAGGATGATCACAATCCTCACTTGATTCTAACAGCAGCACAACTCAGCTGCCCCGTAGCAAATATCCAGCTACTGTGCACCGTTCCTAGAATCTCTTGGGAGGGGTTTAATACATTTAAAACATAAAACGTGAGCGAAAGGCCCAGTAGGATATAATTTGAAATAAATGTTATAAATAAATAAATAATAAGTGAGCGAGGGAAATAGATAAATAAATAAGTAAATAAAATAAGACATTCAGTTCCAACAGGCAGCCGAAGCCTCACATTCTTTTTCTCAAAGGAAATATAACTGAAAATAACTGTTTTACAGGCTTCAGCAAGTAATTAGTACAAATTACTTACCTAACCAAGTGCCTCGCCTACCCGGACCGAGTTTCAAGTTCTGCCCCCGAGGACGCACTATCTGCATCCTATCTAAGCTTACAGTAATAGACTCTCTTACCAGTTCACAAGATCTCTTTGCTTAAGAAATCATTCATTAACATTCTGAAATCGTTAATATGACCCCACAAACTACTCAAGCCGCGGGCCCCATGACTGGGTAAGCCATGAGGTTCCATGACTAGACAAGCTATGGATTCCATGGACAGGACAAGCCATGGATTCCATAAACTCCACAAGCTATGGTTTTCAAAGAGTTTTTCTTTCGCAAACCAACCCCTTTCTTTAAAACATTTCCAAGGCCAAAATCTTTTTGAAAACAGGCTCACAAGGAAAAGGGATAGAAATCCTACCTTGCACTATCAAACCTGGGACTAGCGATGCCTTTTCCGGCTTCCGCTTCCTCAAGCCCCTTGAGTCTAAATCCTTAGCGATCATTGATACAAGACAACACTTTAGAATTAATTCTAATTCCTAAAGTAATCCAAATCTCATTTTCCAACCAAGATTTCCTATTAGTGTGCCCTAATCCATTTTCATGTTTCAAATTATCATTCCAAGGATTTTTCAATCTCAAACAAGGATTAGAGATGCTAATCCATTTATCTCAAGTCCCCAAATGAAGCTAATTTGGGTTCTCCCCGAGAATAGGGGTCAAAACAGCATTTTTCAAGCCAAACAGGGTCAAACCCATGTGCACCGGTCGACCGGTGACAGAGTAGTACAACACTACTAGTCGACCGGTAGTGTGCACACCGGTCGACCAGACCAGTCGACCGGTCAGCCTGCAATCCGGTCGACCACATAGGTCGACCGGTTTCCATGTGATCCGCTCAACCGGTGAAATCAGCTGCACGAGAGGAGCTCACAGAAATCAGTCCAAAAACCTACAAATCCAGTCCCAAATCGAAATATTTCAAAGGGAAACCACTAGATCTGAGTTCTAGGTGTGACGACCCTCCTATAAGGCCGCCACTGTAGCTTAAACTTTTAACTTGTACTTACTGGGGTTTTTTCAAATTTATGGAACATTTTTTTTTATTTTTATTCTTAACTATAAGAAGGAATAATTTCATAATTCATAACAATAGTTTCAAAAGAATGAATAATTGAATTTTCTTAAAGCTTTCCTTAATTTCAGTTAAGATAGAACCTTCTAGAAAGATCTTTCAAATGGAGTAGCGTTTCAACTCTTCTTTTAAATACTCTTTAAATCCTTTCTAAAACTAGCCAATTCAATCAGGCCATCTCATTTGACTTTAAAATGGATTTCCTAAGAAATCTTAAATTCAAGTTCATCTTAAAGTCCTTTTAAAACTAATCATTTAAATCGTCATGTTTAAAATTCGTTTATTTGTTGCATGCACTGTTGCAACGTTCTAAAACTTAAATACTCAAAACTAGGGCTGTTAGCTACAACCTCGGTTTTCTTAACATACATATGTACGTATACTTTTTAAACATATATGCTTGAAACTTTTGAATCATATAGACATATACATGATTTTTCTTAAACTTACTGTGGAAGATAACTGCGTGAGCGGTATCCATTCCCATCTCCACCATTCGTCCGCCACTCGCCATTGCCCTTTAAAAATTACTGACAGGTTTCTTACCTACAGCATGAACATATCTGATTGAGCTTTCGCTCAGCAAGTAGGAACTATATCTCACAAAATAACTGTAAGTACACATGAATAAATATGCATGAGCTGATTATGCTTAATTATGATGTCTTATCATAGTCTTATTACCTTACCTTATCTTTCTTATCTTTTCTTTCTTATGGGCCCGACTGCTCGCATACCACTTGCGCGCAATCATCAGGACGTGAGGGTTTGCAAGGTCCCCCACGACACCGTGATTATAACTTGAATGCCTCCCTTAAGTCGGAGGACATTATTTTTTTTTTCTTTCCTCCCTTGTGGAGCTTAAGTTACCTCCCTTAGGTCAGAGGCTGGGACGGCACTCAACTGAGATTATTCTTATAAGTTCCTCTTGACTTATTAAGGTGTATGTAGCATGACATGGCATCGCATACAATACTTAAAGCATAAACATGTATATATAACATGTGTAATTTTTTTCTTTAAAATCTATTCATGCTGTAGGCGAGATTCCTACTTACCTGATTTATAGAGCTGGAATCCACTTTTCACCAAACAGCCTATTCTCTTACTTGCTTACTTCTAAAAATGAACACCCATTGAGAGTGTGAGATTATCTGTCATTTGTTATTCTATTTTAGCAGCTTATGAAGGAAATCTAGCCCCTTACTTAAGGCATGTATTCCTTTCCTTTACTGAAGGATAATTTACTATAAGGACAATTTATTAAATTCTCAAAATCTTATTTTCCTTAATTGCCATAACAAATTTGTGCTAAATTGATAATTCATTAACTATCTTATCCCTATAATAAGTCTAATAACTTAGTTAACTAATTTTGGTAATTAATTAACCCTCTTATTCATATACTAAGTCTACATAAGTTAGTTAATTAATCTTAGTAATTAAGTAACTTCCTTCACCAAATTAAATAACTTCCTTAACCATATTCTAAGTCTTAGATAATTTAATTAATTGGTTTAATAATTAATTAAATTATCATCTATAATACGCTTTTAATAAACTTTACTCTACTTCACTTGACGGGCTCATAATAGTGTTGAGGTCCGTATTTAACGTCGTAAAATTTAGGGTCTAGCGTATTGTTTCTTTACGATTTTCACTTACACGCTTATTTGAAAACCGTTAAGTTTTATTGAAAAACTATATACGACGTTTTACATAGACATAAACATAATTCACGAATCTCATAATAAACGTATTTTGTGAAAATCATACGCCTTATACGACTATCTTCATTAAACTGTAAGCAAGGTTTGTACTTGCCTGGATTCCGAGCTAAGCAGTTCTGATAGTATCTCGCTTATCGTGTCCTCCTGCGTATTCCTCAAAACTAATTTTGGAAAAAGCTACAAGCACTATGAATGATCCTTGAGGAACATCGTAGCTTTAAACACTCGATTCTGATATTCACTTGTTTAGTTTGAACCACCTCGATCCGCATGCAACCAGTATCAGACCATTCTTATCAAAATTTAATTTGGTTGAACGGACGTCACCATTTCATTCAGCACGTTGAAACAAGTCGGGATATGGTCTCGGATCATCAAACGGATGTCGCTAGCCTGAGAAACGACACCTCGCCGGAATATGGCGGTGACGGCGGTGGCGTACGGCGGCGGAGGCTCCTGAAGAGTTTTTCCACAGTGGACTTGGGTCCTATCCCCCCTAACTTGACCCTTCTGAGTCCATTGGTGTGGTCAATTTCACACCATTCGGCCTGTAACAGTACCCGCTTCTTTCTGAGTGTTGTGACACCAAAGTCACTACGATCCAACGGTTAGATCGTCGGAACCACCTCTTCCCTCCACGGATGATGGTAGTGGCTCTGTTTTCTAGCTAAACTACAATGGTGATGGTGGCTACTAGTCCGGATCTCCTGGGCGTCAGTTTCTGAGTCGATTGGTGGGGGCGGTAACATCCACGACGACCTGGAGAGAGAGAAACGACGGCGGTGATTCTGGCCACCACGAACGGTGGTGCTCTGGGCAGAATCGAGCTGTGAAAATGGAGTTTTCTTTTTCTCACTGCACTGAGTCCACAGGGACTGAAATCATCTCAATCGGAGGTCGGACGGCGGAGATATCACGACGGAAATAAATAGGTATTTTTGGAACTTCCGCCGGTGATTGCGGCTGATTCGGGTGGAGTTGGAGGTCATGCCACATGTTTTTGAACTTAGCTCATCGAGATCTTTCTATTGACACCGGCGGTGTCAAAAACGGAGGTCAGAATCTCAACTTGAGTATTTGGCCATTGATGGTTTTTTGGGAGAACGTGAGAGAAAAGAGAGAGTGAGCGGAAATAAGAGAGAGAAAGTGAGAGTACCCTAATAATTTCACTATATAAAGTGTCTGATTAAGCCAAGATTACGTGTTTGATCTTATCCTCAAATATTTCCTCTAAACAGATTAAATTTATTCTGATTAGAGGTAATTAATTTAGCTCACGTAATTTAATCTACTACTTACAGTTCAACATTAATTTCTGAATAATTCAATATTGTTTTATATTCTTACTTGCGTAATATTTTGAACTGTTTCAAGTCTTGAAATTAATTCTAGACTGAACAAATTCTAAATTTAACTATTATGCATTATATTCCAGGAATGACGCTGTCTGGCAATTAAGGATTTTCTCTTCTTTTAAAATGTTAGTGCATTTTTTTTATACACTGCTAACATCGTATTGTGCTTAGAGATTCTTGAAATTAAGATTCTCAAACTATACTTGTACTGAAAATTATTCTGCCTTAAAGTACGGTGAGAATTTATCGATCGAATTTACTTGGTTGAAAACATGAACTTAACATGAAGTCTGCTACAGAATTTAGGAATACAGATATTAATTCCATAAATCCTTCAGTCACAAATATAACATAATATTTTCTAGGAAAATCCTTGGCTTAAATACATAAATCATATTATTTAAGGTCTGGAATTGTCTTAGTCATTACAATCTACCCCCCTTAAGAAATTTTCGTCCCGAAAATTAGAACAACACGGGGTAGCTTTTCTCCGTATTCTCTTCGCGTTCTCAAGTAGCTTCCTCAATATTATGATTTCACTACAAGACTTTAACCCGAGGAATTACTTTATTCCTTAAGGTTTTCTGCTCGCGAGCTAGGATCTAGACTGCGTGCACTTCGACAGGTTCCTGGTGCAATACATGCGATGGATCTGTCGCATACTTCTTCAACATCAATATGTGAAAGACGTTGTGTACATAAGCCAATTCTGGCGACAATCCTAGTCTATATGCGACCTTACTAATCCTTTCAAGGATCTTAAACGGTCTGATGTATCTTGGGTTGAGTTTCCCTCTTTTACCGAATCTTATTACTCATTTCATCGGTGCCACCTTCAGGAAAACTAAGTCTCCTACCTGAAACTCTATAGGTCTGCGGCGTTTATCCGCATAGCTCTTCTGGCGACTGTGAGCTGTATCAAACCTCTTTGTGATAAGTCTCACATCCTCTGTGGTTCTCCTATTAAAGTCTACTATTTCTAGATGCTTCTCCCCAGGTTCATACTAATGAATTGGGGACCTGCATCTTCTTCTGTATAGAGCTTTAGAAGGTGTCATTCCTATTGACGTGTGATAGCCGTTGTTATAGGAAAGCTCTATCAAAGGCAACTTTCTATCCCAGTTCCCCTTGAAATTCACGACACATGTTATCAGCATATCTTCTAAGGTCTGGATGGTCCTCTCAGATTGGCCGTCTGTCAGCGGTGGAAAGCTGTACTAAACTTTAACTTGACCTCATTGCATCATGTACACTCGTGAAAAGGTTGTCTCTTAATAGAATAACTGAGTTTGATCGGCAAAAAGTGTGCAGATCTAGCCGATCGATCTAACGATTATCCAAATCGCATCGTTACTATCAGATATTCTAGGCATCCCTACCACGAAATCCGTCATGATTTGATCACACTTCTATTCTAGAATGTAGATCTTTTGCAATTCTCCTGCTAGATGTTGTTCTTCTACTTTAACTTCCTATCAATCAAGGCAATTTCAGCAACATCATTCTTCTGTTAGGGTAACTAATGGTTTGGATGAGATAGTTTGTCTCCAAAATGGCTGATCACTCTTCTTAGTCTCGATTGTCATTTCAATCTTCAGCTGAATTAATATTTAGGATTAGTCAATCCATTGCCTAGTATGAGTCATGATTGATCTCAAAACTATTTTTAACTTGACATCGACTTAGACTATACATTTCTATCCTTGATTCGGCTGAGACTCCATTATCAGATTTATCTGATCTTGGTCCTGGGTTATCATAATATCTTGTTGATACAACTGTCGTGAAAACTCTCTAATTCTGAGTGTGATGCACTACTTTCATATAATTTGGATTAAAATGTTTATCCTTGTGGTTTCTGGGGGTACTACATAGTACAAAATGTAATACTACATATTATCATGGGATTATTCCATAATTCTATAATTCTACACTCATAATACTGCTTAGATCATAAAATATTCTTGGTTATTACTAATCGAGTGCTTACTTATTGGTTCGTCAATTTGTCTGAACCGTTAAGAATGTGATGACTTATCTGAAGTCAAACAGTTTACTCAAACTTTCACTCTCATAGCCAATATTCTCAATCACTATCTGACATGGTGTACCGTTAAGTCATTTCTTTCATGTCTCACGGTACTCTTAAACATTCCCAGATATACTTATTAGGCTTTTCATAGTATATCTTGTCATACTGACATTTTACACGTCATTCTAATATGAACACATGTACTGAGAGGTTTTAAACCTATAGAATGCATGGCTTATTTATGGAAAAATCCATAAATAAGTAGACTTATTTATCTACTAATTCTCCTCAACATTACAATTCACTGAACTTATAAAAATTTTATCTTTAAAATTAGAATGAAGTCGAGGTTTGTAATGTTTTTTCATTTTTTCCCGAGGATCTTATTAAGATTATTGACCTTACTTTCTATGAGGTCTTTTTCCTACTAATCTATGATCTCAACTTGCTCTCTACTCTTAACCCCTGCATTTCTTTATCTGGATCGTGATTTGATATATGGAATGACTCAAGAATCTGTCATCTTAATATTTTCTCAATGGGTTCTCATTATCCAAATCGTTATCATTAGCCATAGTAGTAACTATAGCTTATTTATATACTTGTTCTAATACTTTGGGGGATCCTTCTTACCTCGATTAACATATTTTATTTTTCTTCTGGGTACTCCACCCTTCTCTTGGAGTATGAGTGGAGAAAGATCAGTTTTACTGTCCATACTTATAGGAGCCCTCTACTTTGTTATAATAGTTTTACCCATTGATTATGGACTATCATCACTTCTACTTTGTTAGTCATAATCATTAAGTAGTTTCTTATCAAAACTGAGGTGCCTCAATTTAACTATTCTCCACACACATATATGTATATATATATATATATATTTATACTTAAGTTGGAGCTTCACCTATCATCTTATCGATAGTTCACGTGACGCACTAACTCAAAGGTACCTCGAATCCCTTCTTACGTGCAAAAACTGTATTGTAATACTTTCTTATTCTAACTTATTGTAGAATCCGTGGTCGAGCATCGTATCATATCACGATTGTTTGGCATTTTTCTTGTCTGAACCTTATTTTATAGAGTAATGAGACTCTTCTGATTCTAAATTTCGTGCAATTATTGTAACACATACTTCTACCAGATAAGGTTGTGTTGTTTCCTGAGTCTATGAATTACTACTTGAGGTTTACCGACCTTATATTTGTCTTATAATCATATGACTTAATAACTAGTTTCCTCAAATACTTAAGTCCTTAAAGAATACATGTATCGGCCTCATACCATTGGGAGGTGGTGTCATTCCTTATAAACCAGGAACTATCCACATCCTCAGGCGATGTGGGATTGCACAACTTACCCTTTCTTGGCCTTGTGCCTCAAGGGGTTGATGGCTGTCACAATCACCCCTCCTTATGGGGGCCCAACCTTCTCGTTGGCGTCTCTGATATCATATGTAACGACCAACACCCCCACTTGGTATGATATTGTCTACTTTAAAGTTGAGCCCGCACGGTTTTACTTTTGGATTTCACCCCAAAAGGCCTCATATGACATAACTTATCTTCTTCTTGAAGCTCTAACTGTTTATGTTTCTATCACAAAACATTCATAACTCTCATTCAATTATTTGAGGATGGGTATTGCTTACATAACTAGCTACATCATCTTTTCTTTTGGGGTTACTAATGTATTTTTTTCCATGTGACACTCACTCAATTGTTCTGTCTCTCAGGCTTTATGAGTCTTTCTAAGGGGTCTACCCTTTTCCTTCTTATCTAGTGTCAAGTTCAAACTACTCTCGAAAGTATGAGCTCATTCAAGGAGATACCATCTGCATACTTTAGCATCCTCCCTTCTAATTTACTCTTTATATAATCGAGTTCTTAAGCTCATTTCATCTCGTGTTTACTTTCTTCAAAGAACAATTATCTTAAACTTATGACTCTGGAAAAATTCTAATAATTTCTCCTAAAATTAGGTATATTTCGAAGTATTACCTTCTGTTGACATTTTTGTTCTTAAGTAGGATCATCTGTCTTTTGATCCTTGTACCTCTCAGAGCATAGATCATAGTCTTAATTATTATATACCCATCCTTCTTAGCCTAATCCTTGACCTCTAAACTCAATAAGGTCATCCTCCCAATGTAAGAATGATTACACCTAAAAACATTTCTTCCATTCTCATTATATTCCTAGATTAATAATAGTGTTTCCCTATTTATTATCGGGTAGGGTATATATAAAACAAAATCTTTAAACCATTACTATGTTTGATACCCCAATATCTTACCCTTAACTTACTCATCATACTGACTAAACTATTAGTCCTTATTGTTCATTTACTTATGCAAGAGATCTCCTCCTTTAAAAGGATTACATTTCATATCCTCCATTAAGAGTTTGACTTATAAATTCATAACTTCTATCCTCAAAGTTTCAATTATAAGTCCTAATAAATCTGCTTTAGATTGGCGTCACCACCAAATTTTTCTTAATAGATAAATACTATCCTTAATTGGTTTGCTTCACTCTTGTTGTAATTTCTTTCTTACAACACCTCTTGATTATCATGAAAATCATACTATTTATATTGATGACTGGGTAAAACTGTGTCACTTAGCACATCTAATCCATGATTTTCTAATGGATGAGTTTATGATAGTGTATTGTCATACCTTTACTGCCTAGTATCTTACGTCATCACTTGTTTTCGTCCAATTGATACTTCACTGTAAAGACAACTTTTACCTTTATCATCTTTACCTAATGCAATCTTAATTCTTTTAGAAGATTTTAAACAAATTCGTATCTATATTCTTCAATCATAAATAGGGTGAGAATATCTCCCCTTGAGATCATTGTAGAGGGATTAGTTTGGTCAAAACTAACCTAGAACAACAACCCTCAATTTGTCCATGACCTTCGGTGTTCTTTTCTTATCACTTAAACTGCTACTTACATTTAAACTCATTGCATTAGTTCTTGTACCTATATCCAAATGAGATTCTCAACATCTCGAACCTCTTTTGCATTTGTCTTAACTTATAGCCTTTGTGCATTATTTATCATCACATTCATACACATAGGTACTTTCTATGAGATTGCTAAACATTTTAAGGCTAGCAATCATCGTGTATCATATCTTAAGTGGGTCGCTTAACCTCTACCATAAGCTGGTATTGCTTAATGTTGAAGCTCTATGTAACACCCTGAAGAATTAATTAAGATTAATTAAGGTAATTAAGATTATTAGTGTGCCTAATCTGGATTATTAATTGAGTTTAATTAATAAATGTTTCTGACACGTGTGAGTTTAAATAGTTCCAAGGTATTTAAATTATTCTCAGTAATTTATTTTAACCCAGAAGTGTGTATGGGCGCATTTCTCCCGCTCACTCTCTTTCTCTCTCACTCTCATTTTTGTCCCAAATCAAACGGATCTTGAACCAAGAAAATATTTAAAAAAGTTTTCAACGTCAAGAGAAGGATTCGAGGTAAGATTACTGAAAGAGCATCTCTTGAATCTTACGTTTTCGGATTTCAAAACTCATTTTTGGTTCAAACCGGATTTTGATGGTTTTTGAGTAAAACTAGAGTAGAAATTGGAGATCTTGGGTTCTTTGGACTTGTTTTGAGGACCTAGAACCCAGATCTAGTGGCTTCCCTTTGAAAAATCTCGATTTGGGATTGGATTTGCAGGTTTTGGATTGATTTCCGCGAGCTTCTCTCGCGCAGCTGATTCCACCGGTCGACCAGTGCG
>NW_010363083.1:266027-266403 GCF_000414095.1 Morus notabilis
GAGGCACTTGGTTAGGTAAGTAATTTGTACTAATTACTTGCTGAAGCCTGTAAAACGGTTATTTACGGTTATATTTCCTTTGAGAAAAAGGATGTGAGGTTCCGGCTGTTCTGTCGGGACTAAATGTCTCATTTTATTTACTTATTTATTTATGTATTCCCTTGTACATTTATTATAACGTTTATTTCAAATTATATCCTACTGGGCCTTTCGCTCACGTTTTATGTTTCAAATGTTTAAAACCCCTCCCAGGAGACTCTAGGAGCGGGGCACAGTAGCGGGAGTAGCTGAGTGGTGCTACGGAACGATCAAGTGAGGATTGTGTTCATCCTCTGACATAAAGTGTAAGGAATATGTAAGAATTTGTAATAAATGA
>NW_010363083.1:266483-284339 GCF_000414095.1 Morus notabilis
CCCTGTGTGTCAGAGGCTCCGGGATTCTGTAATTTATTTATATTTTAATACAGTAAAGTGTGGGGCCCGGTCTGGGAGTCTGCTTTATTAATCCCTAATCGAGCTCCATGTCACCCACCCCGTTTGGGGGGCGTGACACTCTATTTCCTATATCATATCATGATATACATATATAGTCGTCGAACGTGGCCCACATCTAACTTGACGGGGTTACATCGTCCATCTACTTACTGACGTCGTCTTTATGCTACATATTCAGATCCTCTTCATGGATCCATGCTGAAAAGCTGCTGCTAGCAACACAGTCATACGTGCTTCCTCAAAAGGAGTCTCGGTAGTTGTTTCTTTTCAGACTGCTGTACGTGGCTCCGATACTTTGCTTGGCTTCATAACCCAGCAATGATCATTAAGGGGTCACCTCAAACGATCACACTTCTCGAGATATCATCTTGTCAGCCCAAGGGAATACAACACAGTAAAATGCTGGGGCGGTTAGACTTGAATGGTCCTTGATAGGACGATATTAATCGTGTGAACATATTAACCTTTGGTTGCTCGTTAAATAAGTGTTCAGGTCTTTTAACTACTATAATCTAATTGACATAAACATACTTTAACTTACTTGGACTATGGCAAAGCAGACGCGTGACAACGTGGAGTAGAATGGCAGGATACCGGCTCTGTAACCAACTGTGACGACCCTCCTATGAGGCCGCCACTTTAGCTTAAACTTTTAACTTGTACTTACTGGGGTTTTTTAAAATTTGCAAAACATTTTTTTTTTTTTTTATTCTTAACTATAAGAAGGAATAATTTCATAATTCGTAACAATAGTTTCAAAAGAATGAATCACTGAATTTTCTTAAAGCTTTCCTTAATTTCAATTAAGATAGAACCTTCTAGAAATATCTTTCAAATGGAGTAGCGTTTGAACTCTTCTTTCAAATACTCTTTAAAAGCCTTTCTAAAACTAGCTAATTCAATCAGGCTATCGCATTTGACTTTAAAATGGATTTTGTGAGAAATCTTAAATTCAAGTACATCTTAAAGTCCTTTTAAAACCAATCATTTAAATCGTCATATTTAAAATTCGTTTATTTGTTGCATGCACTGTTGCAACGTTCTAAACCTTAAATACTCAAAACTAGGGTTGTTAGCTACAACCTCGGTTTTCTTAACATACATATGTACGTATACTTTTTAAACATATATGCTTGAAACTTTTGAATCATATAGACATATACATGATTTTTTTTAAACTTACTGCGGAAGATAACTGCGTGAGCGGTATCCATTCCGATCTCCACCATTCGTCCGCCGCTCACCATTGCCCTTCAAGAATTACTGATAGGTTTCTTACCTACAGCATGAACATATCTGATTGAGCTTTCGCTCAGCAAGTAGGAACTATATCTCGCAAAATAACTGTGAGTACACATGAATAAATATGCATGAGCTGATTATGCTTAATTATGATGTCTTATCATAGTCTTATTATCTTATCTTATCTTTCTTACTGATGGGCCCGAGTGCTCACCACTTGCGCGCAATCATCAGGACGTGAGGGTTTGCAAGGTCCCCCGCGACACCGTGATTATAACTTGAATGCCTCCCTTAAGTCGGAGGACATTATTATTTTTTTTTCTTTTCTCCCTTGTGGAGCTTGAGTTACCTCCCTTAGGTCGGAGGCTGGTATGGCACTCAACTGAGATTATTCTTATAAGTTCCTCTTGACTTATTAAGGTGTATGCAGCATGACATGGCATCGCATACAATACTTAAAGCATAAACATGTATATATATAACACGTGTAATTTTTTTCTTTAAAATCTATTCATGCTGTAGGCGAGATTCCTACTTACCTGATTTACAGAGCTGGAATCCACTTTTCGCCAAACAGCCTATTCTCTTACTTGCTTACTTTTAAAAATGAACACCCATTGAGAATGTGAGATTATCTGTCATTTGCTATTATTTTAGCAGCTTATGAAGGAAATCTAGCCCCATACTTAAGGCATGTATTCCTTTCCTTTACTAAAGGATAATTTACTATAAGGATCAATTTATTAAATTCTCAAAATCTTATTTTCCTTAATTGCCATTACAAATTTGTGCTAAATTGATAATTCATTAACTATGTTATCCTTATAATAAGTCTAATAACTTAGTTAACTAATTTTGGTAATTAATTAACCCTCTTATTCATATACTAAGTCTACATAAGTTAGTTAATTAATCTTAGTAATTAAGTAACTTCTTTCACCAAATTAAATAACTTCCTTAACCATATTCTAAGTCTTAGATAATTTAATTAATTGGTTTAATAATTAATTAAATTATCATCTATGATACGCTTTTCATAAACTTTACTCTACTTCACTTGATGGGCACATAATAGTGTTGAGGTCTGTATTTAATGTTGTAAAATTTACGGTCTAGCATATTGTTTCTTTACGATTTTCGCTTACACGCTTATTTGAAAACCGTTAAGTTTTATTAGAAAACTATATATGACATTTAACATAAACATAAACATAATTCACGAATCTCATAATTAACGTATTTCATGAAAATCATACGCCTTATACGACTATTTTAATTAAACTGTAAGCAAGGTTTGTACTTGCCTGGATTCCGAGCTAAGCGGTTCTGATAGTATCTCGCTTGTCGTGTCCTCCTGCGTATTCTTCAAAACTAATTTTAGAAAAAGCTGCAAGCACTATGAATGATCCTTGAGGAACATCGTAGCTTTAAACACTCGATTCTGATCTTCACTTGTTTAGTTTGAACCACCTCGATCCGCGTGCAACCAGTAGCAGACTATTCTTATCAGAATTGAATTTGGTTGAACGGACGTCACCATTTCATTCAGCACGTCAAAATGAGTTAGGATATGGTCTCGGATCATCAAACGGATGACGCTAGCCTGAGAAACGACACCTCGCCGGAATATGGCGGCGATGGTGGTGGCGTACGGCGGTGGAGGTTCCCGGAGAGTTTTTCCGCGGCGGACTTGGGTCCTATCCCCCCTAACTTTACCCTTCTGAGTCCATTGGTGCGGTCAATTTCACACCATTTGGCCTGTAACAGTACCCGCTTCCTTTTGAGTGTTGTGACACCAAAGTCACTACGATCCAACGGTTAGATCGTCGGAACCACCTCTTCCCTCCATGGATGACGGCAATGGCTCTGTTTTCCAGCCAAACTGCGACGGTGATGGTGGCTGCTAGTCCGGATCTACTGGGCGTCAGCTTCTGATTCGATTGGTAGGGGCGGTAACATCCACGACGGCCTGGACAGAGAGAAACGACGGCGGCGACGGTGGTGTTTCTGGCCACCATGAACGGCAGTGTTCCAGCCAGAATTGAGCTGTGAAAATGGATGGGTTTTCTTCTTCTCGCTGTACTAAGTCCATAGGGACTGAAATCATCTCAATCGGAGGTCGGATGGTGGAGATATCACGACGGGAAGAAATGGGTATTTTCAGAACTTCCGCCGGCGATTGCGGCTGATTCCGGTGGAGTTGGAGGTCATGCTGCATGTCATTCAACTCAGCTCCTCGAGATCTTTCTATTGACATCGGCGGTGTCAAAAACGGAGGTCAGAATCTCAACTTGAGTATTTGGCCATTGATGGTTTTGTGGGAGAACGTGAGAGAATCGAAAGAGAGTGAGCGGAAATAAGAGAGAGAAAGTGAGAGTACCATAATAATTTCACTATATAAAGTGTCTGATTGAGCCAAGATTACGTGTTTGATCTTATCCTCAATTATTTCCTCTAAACAGATTAAATTTATACTGATTAGAGGTAATTAATTTAGCTCACGTAATTTAATCTACTACTTACAGTTCAACATTAATTTCTGAATAATTCAATATTGTTTTATATTCTTACTCGCGTAATATTTCAAACTGTTTCAAGTCTTGAAATTAATTCTAGACTGAACAAATTCTAAATTTAACTATTCTGCATTATATTCCGGGAATGACGTTGTTTATGATGGTGTCAACTCCCGAACTCACATTGTACCCTTCTACTATGGGTATTTATCTTGTGACTTTAACCTAGCTGTCTGGCAATTAAGGATTTTCTCTTCTTTTAAAATGTCAGTGCGTTTTTTTTATACACTGCTAACATCGTATTGTGCTTAGAGATTCTTAAAATTAAGATTCTCAAACTATACTTGTACTGAAAATTATTCTGCCTTAATGTACGGTGAGAATTTATTGATCGAATTTACTTGGTCAAAAACATGAACTTAACATGAAATCTGGTACAGAATTTAGGAATACAGATATTAATTCCATAAATCCTTCAGTCACAAATATAACATAATATTTTCTAGGAAAATCCTTGGCTTAAATACATAAATCGTATTATTTAAGGTCTGAAATTTTCTTAGTCATTACACTAGGTCCTAAAACAAGTCCAAAGAACCCAAGATCTCTAATTTCTACCATAGTTTTACTAAAAAACCATCAAAATCCGGTTTGAACTAAAAATAAGTTTTGAAATTCAAAAACTTGAGATTCAAGAGAGGTTCTTTCAGTAATCTTACCTCGAATCCTTCTCTTGACGTTAAAAACTTCTTTAAATCCTTTCTTGGTTCAAGATCCGTTTGAATTGGGACAAAAAATGAGAGAGAGAGAAAGAGAGAGCGCGGCAGTGAGAGTGAAGAAAGAGAGAGAGAGTGCACGAGAAAGGAAAGAAAAAAGGAAGGAAAGAAAAGAAAAGGAAAAAGAAAAGAAAAGGGAAAAAGAAAAAGAAATGGACAGGTGTTACAAAATTTTAAAACAACAGTCTAGAAATGCGCCCATACACACTTCTAGATAAAAATAAATTACTGAGAATAATTTAAATACCTTGGAATTATTAAACTCACACGTGTCAGAAACATTTATTAATTAACACTCAATTAATAAATCCTGATTAGGCACACTAATAATTTCAATTATCTTAATTAATCTCAATTAATTCTTCAGGGTGTTACAGTAAATAACTGAATCCTAAAAGGATTCTTCCCTGTGCTACATGCTTATTGCACCTCCCTGTGCTGGGCTTGTGGCCTCCTATTGTCTCATCACAATATGTTCCAAAATAATTAATTTTAAATAATCACATTTTTATATTGAGTGATATTAATTTCTAATAATTCATTTTGTCTTGCAAATATTACAAGGATGAAACAGGTACTTATGGATCGAAAGTTCTGAGCTCCAATAAAATTAACAATTAATCAAGCTCTTTAATTAATTAATTAATTAATTCTATTAATTCCAAAAATTACTCCACTATAAACTTAGAATTGCACTCTCGACATTACAGACATAATTTACTTCCAAGAACTTGAAGTGTCTATTTGAAATAGTGATTACATATAGATCAATCATCTATAAATAATTCATAATTAAAGTTAGGTGGAATCTGTTAAACTCTCAAATTACTTTTTTATCCTTGTGTACCGTTGATTCTCTAATGAATAGTATATTCATAAAATAAATTCATAAATACGAGCTCGTTGCTTATTCAAGTACCAAATAAACGCATAAGAGAATTATTTATCTACTTTTTCAATGCAGAAAGAATGGATTCAATCTCGTATATTAACATTTACGGCTACCATTTTTATCATGTCTCCAAGATATAAGGAATAAGATTTAGAAACTCGAAATCCATATCGAGTAAGTCAAAAGACAAAAATCCATAAATAGGAGTCTGTCAATAACTCATGTTTAAGATCGTTCTATATATGACCATCAATAGACTCAATTTGAATTTGTATACTAAACATATATTATCAGAAATTCAAATCATGTATGTGTCACATTTGTACATAGTCTTATTATGCATAATTCACTCATTAAATAGCCCTCCATATTAAAAATGCAGACGATATCGTTCCATTCTTAATGAGAATGACATGTATTAACAACATTTTTAATTAAAGATTTTGAAACTTTAAATAAATTCATTAAGAACATATTTCGATTATTATCCTTAAATATTATCATCTCGTATATAACACTTATATTTAATGTTACATAAATAATCGTAAAATTTTTCAGTGATATTTATAAAGTATTTAATAATACATGCATATAAAATATTAAAAATTATTTTTTATTTAAATAAATAATAAATATTTATTACATTTCATGCTTTTATAACACTATTGTTAACAGATACATGATTGTTTCAATAAATACTTGAGAGAAACGCGCAAGTTTTCCCTATTAAATACATGAGAAAAACGTGCCAATCAACATTGGTTTGGTCGACCACAACGTAACTCAGCGTGAAGTAATTTTGTGTTGACCGGCTAACCGGTGTACATATAACTGTACTATAACTGGCTGACCGGTTATACTGCCATGGTGGCAAACCAATTTGATTCAAATTGTAAGGTGATTCTGATTTTGAGAAACCCAATTGTGGTGAAAATATGACCACCTAACCTCTATAAGTAGCCTATGAAGTACCATTATTCATTAGATTACTTTAGAGCTTTTGGAAGGGTATAGGCAAGAGTGTCCCGAGAGGAAAAATCGATCAAACATGAAGATTGATTTTTTCTTTGACTCCTTTGTGGTTAGAAGGAAAAAAGATATCACAAAGAGATTGAACAATGTATGCCTATCCGCATTCCGATTATAAAAGAGAGAATAACGAAGAAGAGTAGTTAGTTGACTCTTCCGAGCGTGATTCTTTGAGAAACAGTTTTGTCAGAAGTACTACTGCCGGTCTTTAAGAGGTATGATCTCGATATATGTTATTTATTATATATATAACATCATGAACATGATCCTCTATAGTTGTTTTGAGAAAATAAAAAAAAAAAAAAATTTTGTTGGTTTTCTATAATTGGTATCAGAGCGTTAGTTAATTTTTTTTTTTTTATGATTATGCTATGTGCAAAAATTTGTGATTTAAAATATCTCCTTACGCTTGAATTGATATTTTAGAGAGTTAACTCTTTAGGGTTTCTATATTTTTGTTATCATGAATGCATGGTGAATGTTAAAATAATATTTATTTTTAATTATTATTATTGTTATTTTTAATAATTATTTAATTTTTCCCCTTATGTTTTCTTCTAGGTTAGAATAGTTGTATTTAAATTTCTTTTTCATGTAATTAGAAATATGGTTTATCATGACCGTTTAGATTTATTAAAATATTTTTTTCGTAGAATTTTTTGTAAATTAGAAATGATATAGGAATTTTCTTGTAAGTCCACAGTGGAGATTATTCTTGAAAAAGAAGGATCTTAAAGATGGAGAAGGCGAGGATTTCTAGTGTCTCTATGTTAATAAATTTGTTTTCTATGTTTGAGATTATTACTATTAAACTGGTTTTTTTTTTTTTTTTTGGGAATATGGTTATACTTTTTGAAAATAGTGTGATGAAAAATCTAAATACAAGGAAAAAAGAAAAGAAAATTATTAAATTATTTTATTTCATTCCTATCATTACCAAACTGGATAAACTAAACAACATATTTTCCCTCTCCTTCAAATTTCCTCTATCCGTAACTAGTTGGTTAATTTGATCTCACACGAAAAGTCAAGGTTTGCGACGGAAAGATTATGTAGACACTTCTTTGTACCAACTACATTTTCTTCATATCACAATCTATTGACATCCCTCTCCATCCAGAAAGAACACCAGGTCAGCAATGGGGTTCACTCAAAAAAAAAAAAACCCGGACGGTTAAATTGCAATCACAAGTTTTGGTACCTAACACCAAAAATGACGAACGATTACTGAAATTTAAGTTTGATTATCACATCTTTTTACATAATAACTAAACAATACTTTTCATAATTAATTATAATAAGTGTAAAATGTTATAGTTTTCCACGAGTTTTAGTAATAATTATAAAAGATAGTTAATTTTAATGTGAGGAATCAAACTGTCAAAAAATTTTAAGTTTACATAATTGATAATAATTTAAGTTTCACACGATTTACACATGAATATTTTTGTTGGATTTCAAAAATAGTTCGTTACTTTTAATGTGAGGGATTAAACAGTTAAAAAAATAAAATTTGAGAGATTAATATGCTAAAAAAGTATAGAGATCAAAATATCACCCTACTCAAAGTTGAAGGCTAACAATACTAATAATTTTTTTTTTTTCTTTTCAGATAAGCAACGGCCACTCAAGCTTAATCACAATAAAGATCCTCTCATTTAATTTAATTTTAATAACTTAAATGTTTGACGGTTACCGTTAATACCCGCACAATTAGGGCGGACAATATGAGTCACGATACAATAACACGACTCGAAAACAACATAAATTTCATTGGTTAGGGTTGAGAATAAAGAAGTTTGGGTCATAATTAGATCGACCTGAAATTGACACGAAAAACACGTGTTAATTTCAGTTGGACCCGCCTAACTTGAACATGACACGAAACTCGTAAAAAGCAAAGAAATATATATTTTTCATTACATATTTTAGATTTTATTATGAACTTGTGATATCATGATAGTTATACCCAAAATCTAATAATAATATTTGTTTAATTTTGATAGATGTTATTGTGTTTTAGCTTGTTATGAATTTTAAGTTATTTCTAATATGTAAAAACGTAAAGAAAAGTATATAACTTTTGTGTCAACTTCGGGTTTACGGGTCAATTTCGTGTCATGAGTCATTTTCATGTCATGTCGTGTCAACCCAAAAAATGATCGTGTCGTGTTCATGTTGCGGTTTTTAAAAAATCTCGTGTCACGGGTCGCGTTTAGGTTAACTGAAAATTTAAAAAAAAATTATTAAAATACGACACGAATACGACACGTGATATGAATTACTACTCTTACACACAAGTTACCGTCACCTTTCTCTCTAATTGGATATCACGGAACTACGTGGGAGAACCACCGCAGGTGTCTTGGCTGATATTAGATCTTTTCAAGCGGCTCGGGTTATGGGTTCTCAGGATATGCTGATTGGAAGTAATTGTCTCGAGTTGGTCATGGCGTTGCGGCAGGGTCGTCTACGGTGTCCTCAATGGGAAGTTACCCTGATTTTGCTGCTTGTTTACAGGTGTTTAAATCCTTGAATGTGGGGTCTTTTAAATGGATTCCAAGGGATTGTAATGCTTTAGCAATCGGTTAGCTAGGTGGGCTTTATTTGCTAATTGTACCATCTTTAAAATGTAAATGATAATATCAATTGTATATTTAACATAAAAAAATATAATATGATATGAGAAAAAAATATTATAACAAAAAAAATTAAATTAAAATTTTTGTGTGAGAAAGCACTATAGTAATAGAACTTGTATTCTAATTTGAATTGTGAAAAAAATAAAACTAAAAAGATTTAATGTGGTTTGGTAATAAACTGATGTGAACCCCAAGTGACTTGCCTTAAGACCCCACAATAATACTTTGTTAGAGTGCCCAGAAAAACTAAAAATGCATATTCAAGAGATTATGAACGTCATAGGTATAAATAAATGAAACTTTGACCCAATAACTATAAAGAGTCACGAACTAAAGGTATAAGTGTATGAACGCTACAAGGGAGAATAATCTTAATAGTTCGGAAAAGTTCTTTGAAGAACCCAAGAGAAACAACCTCACAACAATTTTATTATCTCTGGGAAAAAAAAAAAAAAAAAAGGAAACTCTGATAGGCCAAGGGTTCTCTTTATAGGCCAACATAAAACACACAAAACACTAAAATAAAGTTGGCTGAAAACAGCCCCTTTTGCACGCCCACAAAGAATGAGAAAGTGGCAATTAAAGTCCCAATATTGGAAAGTTGAAAGTAGCACAATTGGGCAATTGATTTGACTCAAAATTATAAACTTTTAGGCTGAAAATTAGCAGCATCTTCCACGCCAAAAATGGTCTGAAAATTGGCTAAAAAATTGTCCTCCAAGTATCCAAGAAATGGGAAAGTCAACCTCCAAAATTGGAAACAAAATCACCCATGAAGCTTCTAGAAATTGATGCCAAATTGGAATAGGAGGGCCAACAAGTAATCAGCCCATTCGCGCCATTCATGCGTGAGGAAGCCGGAAGCCCATAAACGACTTTGATTAAATTAAGTAAACCATGTTCATTATTTGGGCCCAACTTGCAATTTGAATCAGTCCAAATTTCTTAAATGAGTCCATTAAGTGCTTCTTTAAGTCTCTAGGCCTGTGCTCTTGTAATTGGTCCAGCTGATACAAGCAATGGATTCTTTAGTGTTGCCTCTTGATTCCCATCATATGCTTGCTTACATGCACAGACTAGTAAGAGAGAGAGAATTTACTAATGAGACTATATAAATAGTTACTAAAAGCACATAATTGGGTAAGTTAACCAAGTCTACAATCAAGAGATTCACTGATATGAAATAAATACTAATATGATATGAAATAAATACTAATAAATTCAAAGCTATAATAAAAGTAACTTTGTCTAATAAACTGAACATTTTACATAATAGTTGCAGTAAATGCAAGAAAATTTTACATATGACATAAATTTTTTTTTGAAATAAAAATATAAATTATAAGGCGATGGACACATGGTTATTTTTGTTAATTTCATAAATAGTTTTTTATCTTAATGTAAGGGACAAAAATGATCAAAAAATAAAAATTGAGGGACTAGTAAGTCAAAATGTAAAGTTTAAAGATTAAAATATCACTGTGCTCAAAGTTCAGGACTAACAATGCAATAAAGGTGAAAGTTTGAGTCATCTGACCCGGCTAAGTCGAGCTCGGCAGGCCCAATAGAAATTTTAGATTGGATCGGCCTTGACCTTAAAGGAAGGAGCCCGGCCCAATCCTATAACCCGAAGGACCAAGGACCTGGCTGGGCTGGGCTAGCTATTTATAAGGTATTTTAATTTTTTTTTTCAAAATATTGGTGTTCAGGTTAGACTTGATAGATCCAAATAAGTTTTTGGGCTAGGAACGTCAGTCAAAGTTGAGTGGGGCCTGCGCTAATAGTGTCATGCCTCAGCCTGAGGTAAATTGCAGCTCTAAGTACCGATCCTTTTTATTTATTTTTCATTAAGCAACGGTCACTCAAGTTTAACTATAACGATCATTTAATTTTAATAGCTGAAACTTTCGTCCATTATTTTAAACTTAATAACTTATACGTTTTAACAAGCTATCGTCAAAAGACTAAAGGCGTGTTTGCATTTCTTTTAGAGGCTGCTTTTAGCTTCTTTTAAGAAATTATAGCGGGTCAGGGTGTTTGGTACATCTTATTTTTGTCTAATAGCTTCTAAAAACTACTCTTATGCAATAGAATTTGAGAAGCAGGTAATGTGTTGCTTTCGCACATATACTTTTGCTATTACTATCTAAATTTACTAAAATAACCTTAATAATAAAACTTAATTCTTTATCTACCCAATTTATTTTTCATACCAAATTTAAAATATATACTTCTAAATAAATATTTAAAAATTAAAATAATTTATTAATATACTATGTTAAATTTTATTCAAATATTTTTTATAATAATCAAAATGTTTAAAAATAACAACAATAAATAATAAATTTAACACTTTGTATTTTAGAAATATTTTAAATGATAAATTAAAATCATACAATTTTTTTAGTATTGTGGTTTAAAAATATTGTAAATTTTGATCTTAAAAATAGATGAAACTAACAATAAATATGTGTGCTAAAACATATCTATTTTCGTAACTACACATCTTCAAGGAAATTTTATATATAATTTACCAAACACATAAATTTTTACTTATGCTAAGCAGCTTTTAAAAAAAAATTTACTAAATACCTACATACTTTTAGTCACAACTTATAACTAGCAGACATTAACAGCACAACAATATCAAACTGGCCCAAACCCTTCTCTCTAATGATACTGTACAGCAATATTTAGTCAATATTTGTTTCCTTATTTAATATTATCTTTGATTTTGCTTTCATTTTGCAGATTTAGTGGGCCATTTAATAATAGATATATGAGCAGCGCGTGTATAATTTCAAAATTAACCAGCTAGTATTTCTTAGGAAGAGGCAATTTACTGTCCTTTCACTACTATAATATGCCAAAAAGGAACGATCAACAACAATATCTTCCAAGGATTAAGGGAAAAAAAAGGTTTAGAAAGCCGAAATAATTTCGGCTCCTTCGGCTCTTTAGTCCAGGTGGTGAACGTCACGGAGTAAAACACTCGTATATATTCGAGTGATTTACAAATTTAATTTCTCCAATGCGCCAACCAAATTGCGTAATTAATACGTTTTGAATTTTAACACGCGATATACGTGTGCAATCATAATCACGATATAACTTTCCAAATAGCCTTCGGTCAGGAAATGACTAGAAACGTATTGAATTTTAATATTTCCAAAGTTTGTCGTGCCTCGGCCGACGCAAATTGCACCTCTAACTACCAATTCCTTTTATTTATTTTTCACTAAACAACGGTCACTTAAGTTTAACTACAACAATTATTTAATTTTAATATCTCAAACTTTATTTTGTTAATTTAAATTTAATAACTTATACGTTTTAACATGCTATTGTCAAAAGATTGCAGCTCTAAGTACCAATTCATTTTATTTATTTTTAATTAAACAACGGTCACTCAAGTTTAACTACAACAATTATTTAGTTTTAATATCTCAAACTTTATTCCGTTAATTTAAATTTAATAACTTATACATTTTAACATGCTATTGTCAAAAGCCTAATGCTATGTTTGATAAGATGAATAGAAAAGAAGAAGGAAAGAGAAGTAAAATATCTAGGTGAAGGAAATAAAATGATTTTTTCTCATGTTGTTTGGTAGAAGAAAAAAAAAAGTGAAAATAAAATATCAAATTTAAGGCATTTTACAATAATACTCTAATATAAATAAAAATGTAATGAATGGTGAATGTTAAAATTGTTATTTTACATTTCATTTTTTTGTCAAACTTTTTCCTTCATCTTTTCTTCTCAAAGTTGGAAGGATAAAAAATTGGTGGGCCCTATAGATTTTTATTTTCTTTTCTTCCTCATTTCCTCTCTACCAAACAATCTAAAATTTCATTTTCCTCTACAAAATTCTTTCTCTATTTTCTTTACTCTCTCTTTTCCACCCTACCAAATACACTGTAAGGGTCTATTTGGTATTTGCTTTTAGGGGCTACTTTTAACTTTTTTTAAAAGGCTACAGCGGGTCAGGGTGTTTAGTAAATCTTGCTTTTATCAAATAGCTTATAAAAACTAGTGTTATGCACCAGAATTTGAGAAGTAGGTCATATGTTGCTTTTGAACATATACTTTTGCTATCATTATCTAAATCTACTAAAATAACCTTAATAATAAAACTTAATTCTCTATCTACCCAATTTATTTTTCATACCAAATTTAAAATATATACTTTTAAATATTTATTTAAAAATTAACAGTAATTTATAAATATACTATGTTAAATTTTATTCAAATATTTTTTATAATAATCAAAATGTTTAAAAATAACAACAATAAATAATAAATTTAACACTTTGTATTTTAGAAATATCTTAAATGATAAATTAAAATCACACAATTTTTTTAGTGTTGTGGTTTAAAAAATTTTGATCTTAAAAATAGATGAAACTAACAATAAATATGTGTGTAAAAACATATTTATTTTCGTAACTACACATCTTCACATAAATTTTATATATAATTTACCAAATGTGACATTTTTAAAAAAATTTTAAGATGTGATATATTCTGAGAGTTTTTCACTGTATTAAAAAAAATTAAATGTGATATTTTTTAAAAAATTTTAACTATAAAAATCTAAAATTAAAAATTCAAATCGGTGAAATAAATGTCTTAGAAAGTCGAAATAATTTCGGCTCCTTTGGCTCTTTAGTGGAGTTGGTGAAAGTCACGGGCTAAAATACTGGTACATATTTGAGTGATTTCCAAATTTAATTTCTCGAATGGGCGAAACAAATTGCATAATTAATACGTTTTGAATTTTAACACGCGAATATACATGTGCAATCATAATCATGATAGAACTTTCCAAATAGCCTTCCGTCAAGAAATGACTAGAACATAGGAAACATTTCTTTTCTATAAATAGACAACTAGTATTCTTGTAGTCTCATATTATGCGAAAAGCAAACTGATCAAGAAAAATGAAGCACTTTGCATTCTCATCACTCTTTCACAAAATTATTATGCTTCTTTTTTCATTTTTATTTACAGCTTCAGGTCATACTCATGAAGAGTTTCTTCAGTGCCTACTGAGCTCTATATCCAACTCTACCTCCACTACTGAACCCATTATTTACACTCCAAATGATCCATCGTATTATATTGTTCTCAATTCATCCATTCGAAACGGTCGTTTTTCTCTTCCTTCAACCCCAAAACCATCCGTTATTGTCACACCATTACATGTCTCCCATGCCCAGGCCACTGTTTACTGTTCGAAGAAACACAAAATGCAAATCAGAACACGAAGTGGTGGACATGATAATGAGGGCCTTTCTTATGTGTCTAAGTTTCCATTTGTCGTTGTCGACTTGAGAAATCTAACTTTTATTAGTGTTGATGTTGAGAGTGAAACTGCATGGGTTCAAGCTGGAGCTAATCTTGGTGAACTTTATTATCGAATTGCTGAGAGAAGTGAAAATCTTGGTTTCCCTGCTGGCGATTTCTACACTGTGGGTGTTGGTGGACAATTCACTGGAGGAGGCTACGGCTATTTGACGCGAAAATATGGCCTATCAGCTGATAACGTTCTTGATGCAGAACTAATTGATGCTGAAGGAAGAATTCTTGATAGGAAATCCATGGGGGAAGATTTGTTTTGGGCCATACGTGGTGGTGGGGCAGAAAGTTTCGGAATCGTTATTTCATGGAAGCTTCGACTAGTTCATGTGCCATCACTAGTGACTGTGTTTGATGTCAAGAGGAACATGGAAGATGATACAACAAAGAAGCTCATTCATCGGTGGCAACGCCATGCTGATAAAGTCGATGAGGATCTAAGAATCTACGCCATGTTTCAAACTGCAAGTTCAATTGATAAAGATGGGAATGAAAACATTATTCTCGAAGCTTCATTCCAGGCCACGTTCCATGGAAGTATAGATAGGCTCCTTCAGTTGATGCAACGGGAGTTTTCAGAGTTGGATTTACTGAGACAAGAGTGCACTGAAATGAGATGGGTTGAATCATTTCTGTATTTCAATGGATTCAGAAATGGAGAATCCTTAGATGTTCTTCTTGATAGGACACTTGACTCAAAATTGTTGTCTGTCAAATTAAAATCTGATTATGTGAAAGAGCCTATTCCAGATGCCGTATTTGAAATGATGCTGGGAATGTTGTACGAGGAAGAGGTAGGAAGAGTTCTAATCAAACTGTTTCCTTATGGAGGAAAAATGAACGAGATTTCAGAATCTTCTATCCCGTTCCCGTACAGAGTCCAAAACCTCTACAATATTGTGTATGTCGTGGAATGGGAAGAAAACGGAAATATTACAACGTCCTCAAAGCATGTAAGTTGGGTAAGAAGGCTTTACAATTACATGACTCGTTATGTATCAAAAAATCCGAGGGCTACATATCTCAACTTTAGAGATCTTGACATTGGGAAACTTAACAACGAAAATGATACCACAAGTGTTTGTGACAATATTGCACAAGTAAAAATTTGGGGTCCTAAGTATTTCAAGAATAACTTCAACAGATTGGTTCACATAAAGTCTATAGTTGATCCAACAAATTTCTTTACAAATGAACAAAGCATCCCACCTTTTCTTGACCTGGGTGATAGGAGATTTGATAGAACCCTGTCCCCGCCCCCTTTGAAATTTACCTATGCTAGGAGGGGTAAGAAAGGGAAGAAGGGAAGTGACGTGGACAGTCCTAGCACCGGATGCTGAGTTGGCAATTCCGTTAGGGGAATTGGTTGGAAAGGGAATATAGGGGAGGGAACGTGCGGGGGATGGGGATATCAAATCTTGTGAAAATCTTAGATGGCCTAGGGAGGAGGAGAAACCTTGAATTCTCTCAGTTTCTATCTTTCTTGCTGTCTTTTTTTTTTTTTTTTTGAATTGTATGAGTTTCTCTGCTGTAATTCTAGAATTAAGGAGTTAATTAATAAAAGGATCCAAAACCCATTTTTCTGGGGAATTTTCATTCAGTTTTCCAGTTAATTTTCTTTAATCCGGGAAGAACAGGGAAGGTACCTATCAATTTGGTATTAGAGCACCGATCCATGGCAAACCAACCAGCTGAGTTGCGTCCAGATCGGGCGGAAGATGTCGAGCGCCGTATGGGAGATCTCCGGGAGGCGGTGCGACTCCTCAGAGCGATGGTGGATCCGGTTCCAAGGCTGCAAGAAGATGTGGCGATTCTGGCAGAATGGGTGGAGAGGGTGCAGGACGCGACGGTGCGCATGGAAGCTCTCCTAGGACGCCACTTTGTAGGGGAACGAGATCTAGTGCCCCGACGAGGAGTACGGGACTGGGAGAGGGAGATGGAGCGCGAAGACCGACAGGGATTGCCAGTACGACAGGGCGAGTTGAACACCGTGGAAGGAGACTCGAGCTACCCATCTTCTCCGGTGAAGACCCATACGGCTGGCTATTCCGAGCCGAATGATATTTCTCGATTAACGAGGTGGCGGAGAGTGAGAAGGTAATGGCGGTGTCGGTGTGTTTGGAAGGGCGAGCGTTGGGCTGGTTCTAGTGGGCTGAGGTACATGAGCCATTTGCAAGCTTGAGGGAATTTCGAGCAGCCCTGCTACACCGTTTCAGTCGCGCGAGAGAAGGGGATCCAACAGAGAGGTTGATGTCATTGAAGCAGGACGGGGCGGTAGCAGAGTATCGCGACTCTTTTGAGACATTGGCGGCGGCACTGAGGGGAGTCCCAGAGCCCATCTTCAGGGGGCGTTCCTGAATGGGTTACGGGAGGACATCCGGGGCAGAGGTCAAGCTCCATAGGCCCATCAACCTCCAAGAAACCATGGACCTGGCCCAGCAGGTGGAGGACCGGAACGAGCCCCAAGAGAAGTTCAGGAAGTTACGAATGGGCTGAGTGTGGAAATCAGATGGGCTAGGCCGAGGGGTCCCTAATTCGGACCAGCCCAGGGGGAATTACCCCTTCAATCAGAGCTTCCTTCAGTCCAGTGGTTCGAAGGAGTCTGGATCCCTCCCACGTGTGAAGCCTGACTTCGTGATAATCCCAGGAGCGGCGACCAGCCGCGAGCCGGGATTCAGGTGACTCTCTGACGCGGAGATCCAAGCACGTTGAGCGAAGGGCCTTTGCTTTCGTTGCGATGAAAAATTTGGGCCAGGCCACAGATGTAAGAACCGTCAGTTACAGGTGTTACTGGTGGCCGACGAAGAAACAGATTTGGAGGTGGCGAATGATGGGAATAGGGTCCTAGAAGCATGAGATGTAATAGGATATTTATTATTTATTTAATAAAATAGTTTATTCATTATTTTATATGCATATATTTATGAATATTTTATGAATATCAATAAAAATTCCATGATTATTTATGTAACCTTAAACATTATAAATAAGTGTTATATACGAGAGGATAATGTTTAAGGATAATAATCAAAAAGCAATGTTCATAATGAATTTAATTAAAGTTTGGAATCTTTAATTAAAACATTATTAATACATGTCATTCCCATTTAGAATGGAACGGTGTTATCCGCACTGTTAATATGGTGAGATATTGAATGAGTGTATTTCGCATAATGAGATTATGTGGAACAAGGACACAGACACAATATGAATTTCTAATAATTCCGTTAAGTATAGAAATTCTAATTGAGTCTACCGATGGTCATATATAGGATGATCTTAATCCTGAGTTCTTAACAGACTCCTATTTATGGATT